>NC_134490.1:58282805-58502805 GCF_040206685.1 Ascaphus truei | reverse complement strand
AGGGCAATGAATGTCTACAATCAAAAGCACACATTTATGTGTTGCTGTAACATTTGTGGCGTGCAATTAATTGTGTTTCCCGATGCATGTTGGGTACATAATTCAAAGTGAAAAACACTGAATCCGTTTAGCTCCCATGGGTGAAGCTGGTCAAGTATGGATTCATTTACTGATGTCCATCAACTGGCTGGTCATATCTGTCACGTTCCCTGCATCGCCTTCTAAGTGAGCATACTGTTGGTAGCATCTTTCACATGTACTGTAAAATGTAGTAGTCTCGTCTCTGAATCAAATATATGTTCTTATTTCAGTCTTGTGGCTTTGGCATCTGCAGTGTTCTGGTCTTGGTTATTGGTTCCTTTTGAACCTCCCTGTATTTGTGGGGCTTTGCTGGTTCATGGTCGTCCTCTAGACTAGGGATGCGCAAACATTTTAGTCCAGCCCCTTTCCCCCCCACCCCCCTCCCTTACCTGTTCGCCGGCGTTTTGTGATAGCAACGCGATGTCATGTGACCATCGCCGGGTCGCCAGAAGCCGCCGGAGACCAGGTTAATTGAGTTACAGAGGCCTCACACATGCTCCATCGGCATTTTATTAGTGATGTACCGTTTACCCGGAAATTACCCAGTACCCGGCAATATTTTTAGTACTGGAAATTACCCGGACCTGGCACGAAGGGAAACCAATTTCTACTCTGCTCCGTCGGTCCTCCTTTTGGAGAACGGCAGGAGCAGAGCAGCAGAAGACTTGCCTGCCAGCGGCGGAGAGTGAGGAGTACCACAGCGACATTCTGGTGGTGGTTGTGTGAGCAGCGGCAGACATCCTCCACAGCCGGTGCCGGTGGGAGCAGAGGAACATGTGACCGGAGCAGGAGCATTAATATTGGACAGCCAGCACCTCCCCGGCTGTCCAATAGTAATGTTCCTGCTCCAGTCACATGTTCCTCTGCTCCCACCGGCACCGGCTGTGAAGAATGTCTTCTGCTCCTCCCACTGGCTGAACAATGCCGTCCTCTGTTGTCACAGCCACCAAGATGTCTGCCGCTGCTCCCACCACCACCAGGATGTCGCCGTGGTCCTCACCCTCCACCGCTGGCTGCAGGTAAGTCAAAACTACCCGACCGGATACTTGGCCCAGCAAATTTCTATTTTTTCCCCCGGGTACCCGGCACTTGTTAGGACAGGGTACAACACTAATTTAAAGGCTTTGGCGAAGAGCGCAGGGCCTCTAAGTGCCGCGGCGTGCCCCCCCCTGAAAATCTCATGCCCCCCCCAGATTGCACAACCCTGCTGTAGACCAGAAGTGGCCAACACCAGTCCTCAAGGGCCACCAGGTTTTAAGGATATCCCTGCTTCAACACAGGTGGCTCAATGAGAGGCTCAGTCTTCGACTCCTGCTCGAAACCAATTTTCTGCTCACTGAGCCACATCAAGTTTATCTTTGTATATTTATTGTCTGATCCTCCCTTAGGCTGCTGCAAAACACAGAGGTCTGTTAGAGGGCACGCAGTGCTTCCGTGCCATATTTCTGGTTTCATTATTGCTCTTGTACAAGTAGTTTGTCTAAATGAAAGCAACACCAAATTTTATAAACAGCCAGGAGCAAAAAAGAATATGCAAAATGACACTTTAAAAAACTGAAATGATATAGGGCCAAAAAGACGTTCAAATGAAATTGTATTTTATGCGGAGTAAAAATTATAAATTTGTATTCTCTTTATTTCACTTCGGTTTTGCTTACCTTGTAATGAATTGAATTATTGTATAGGGCGCTGCAGGATTTGGAGCTTTGGGGGTTGGTGGAGTGGGGGCAGGGAGAATAGAATGATGTCAAATATGAAGTAAATAGTTTCATGGCGTGTACAGTATACTTTTGTTTCCATACACATTTGACTAAGTGGATACCATTGCTATGTTAGAATGTCCAGCTAATTCTTCAGCAGTTTTAAGACTAGGATTTTAATATTTACTCTGTATTCTTTCCTCAGTTAAGATTGTAAAGTCGGCAGTGTAAGGTGCTTTGCAAAATTAAGCAAACCTTTTCATTATACGTCTGATAACATTTCCTCTTATGCAAATTGGTTTGATTAATATGTTCCTGTTAAAGTGCTTTAATCTGTGCTGAAGTGTGACTGTGTTTTTCTTTTTTTTTTTTTTTCTTCAAAGAAATGGCCAAAAAAAAAAGCAACCTACAGTATATTAAGGAACACTCCCACCCCAACTATTCTGGTTTCGGTGAATTGCGTGCATTAACCCAGTCTCCCCCTTTGAAATTCAGTGAAAGCAATTCTCCCTTTTGAAGAGAAGTGTTGAATGGAACTGGTTGCTAACTAATTATCCATTCTTGGCCTTCACCTTTTTCAGTTTATAATGAATAATTTCTCCATCATATTACTTTTCTGGAGTTCACTTTTGTGACGTACACTTTTTCTCAATGGGCATATTAACATCTGAGTGTCTGTAGTTCTGCAATGTTTTTGGCATGGTTTGTTTTAAAAGTGTTTTTCTTTATTTGTAGATCGCTTTTAGTGGTACACTTTTGGGCCCCATGGGCGCCACAGTGCGCTCAAATGAATGATGTTCTGGCTGAATTAGCAAAGGAGCAGCCTCAGGTCACGTTTGTAAAGGTATGGATTTAAATCTCTCAAACTGACTTTTTCTAGACACAATCTAATATTAAGATTGGAATATATTGAATGTTTATTTGTTTCTAAAGGATTTCTTTAACCCTTTATCCCTTTGTTTTGTTACACACATTTGGACCATAAAGTAATGGGGGATGAACTGTTGGCAAATTCCTGCAGCACACTATAGTGGTAATTGCTACCAAACACCTCAAAACTATGGAAATCTGGATTGCGAGACACTGTACATTTCACCACAAACCCAGTTCCGCAAAGAGATAAGGTTATGGCTATCCATTCTCATATCAATTACATCTACAACAGTATACTCTTGTCATGACAAAAGTAGTTCATTAGATGGTATACCTTTGATATTAGTTCCCTTAGAACCGAGGGACCTGGAAGATCACAGCTAAGTCGGAAATACCTACTAAACAGCACAACTACCCCAAAAACGGCTGAAATGGGACGGAGTTGTCCTTATTGATTTTTTTTCAGATGATGAAAGCATTGAGTTGCAATTGGAGCAGTACCATAGGCCTACTCCAACAATAATGAAATTGTGATCGATTAATATCATGATTGCTATTTTAACACTGAAGTTTCTTCATCAAAGAAGAATTTTATGAGTAATTTTTAGTTAAATAATTGGGGATGCCCCTAACTCAATACTGACATCCTGCCCATACTGCCACGTTCGTACATACATGGTGATTCTCTATGAAAGGCGCATTCTTTCTTTCATATGTTCACCTTTTAATGGAGAGAATGACGGGGGGTATGTGTGATATGCAAATTAGAAATGGATTCAATGAGAAGCCTGTGAGTATATTACAGGCATACCCCGCATTAATGTACGCAATGGGACCGGAGCATGTATGTAAAGTGAAAATGTACTTAAAGTGAAGTACTACCTTTTTTCCACTTATTGATGCGTGTACTGTGCTGCAATCGTCATATACGTGCATAACTGATGTAAATAACGCATTTGTAACAGGCTCTATAGTTTCCCCGCTTGCACACAGCTTCGGTACAGGTAGGGAGCCGGATGCTGACAGGTGCATGCGCGAGCTGCCGTTTGCCTATTGGGCGATATGTCCTTACTCGCGAGTGTACTTAAAGTGAGTGTCCTTAAACCGGGGTATGCCTAAGTGGAGCAATCCCTTTTTTTAGAAAACGTCTCCATTTCACGTTCATGCAAACTGACGGATAGTGTAGAATGCAGGAAATATTTATTTGTAGCAGAAGTCAAATCCTCTCTCTATATAAAATTGTGCTTGAAGGAGTAAGATTCAGTATTTTCCGCTGTCTAAATGTCTAATGTCTAAACCAGGGGTAGCCAACTCCAGTCCTCAAGGGCCACCAACAAGTCAGGTTTTAAGGATATCCCTGCTTCAGTACAGGGAGTCACAGTGATTGTCAGAATGGCTAAGCCAATTAGGGATTAGGGTTATCCCCAATACCTGGCCTGTTGGTGGCCCTTGAGGACTGGTGTTGACCACTCCTGGCCTAAATGATCCTAGTACAAAGCAACATGGATTCTCTTTAGAAATAGTAACACGAATATGCACCGTCTTCCATCATTCAAATCATTGTATTTATCTGTGTTGCAAGGGAAATGGATGTATGTATACAACATTTGCTCATTTTACAGCTTGAAAAGTGCAGTCTTGACCAAAATGTTGATATATTTAATCAGAACTGGTGGGACTATTGTAGCATGTGTGTCCCTGCTCAAGGGTATTGCAGCTTCACGACAGGACCAGAAATGTGCTTAGGTTTCTTTAAAAGCACTACTCTGCACTTTGACCATGTAAAAATCTTTAAATAAATCCCCACTCCCTGTATTTCCTGACAGACTAATTTTTGAATGTCTGACACTGTTTATCTTTTTTTTTTTTTTTTTTAAATGCCTAGCATTATTGCTCACTTTAACAAGACACAAGCTGGGTATCCACCAGCCATGCAAGAGTTAAGTGTAAAATTT
Organism: Ascaphus truei; assembly: GCF_040206685.1. Lineage (NCBI taxonomy): Eukaryota > Metazoa > Chordata > Amphibia > Anura > Ascaphidae > Ascaphus > Ascaphus truei. Next base: position 58,498,196 of record NC_134490.1, on the reverse strand, counting down.
ACCAGACATCAATAGCTTATTGAAGAAATACTCCCTTTTTTTTGCTTCATAATTTGCAGAAAGCTGCAAATGTCAGTGTTGATGTACTGCCTCTCGAAATTAGTCAATAGAGCAAACAGCTAGAATTGCTGTGGGCAGAAAATAAGCACTGTAATCATGACATAACTGGGGTCAGTGATTTATGGATTTCAATATAGTAGTCGCTGCATATGATTGAAAATTTACTAGGTCACTAGTGCACCAAAAATTTTATTTGCAGCCTCCAGGCATCTTTTGAAATGTGCAACAAAATAAGAACTCCTGAACCTGTTTTGTCACAGTGCAAGCTCAGTGGATGACATGCCAACCCAGTGAGTCTCATTTAAATGCAAATGACTTGCAAACTTTTGCATTCAATTCATTTGAAACATACCAAATATCCCTTAGAGGATTCTCTATACATGTGCCGTATAAAAATATCTGCAAGTAAAACACCTGAAAAACATTTTTGTTTTCTGTTTCCCCCCCCTTTTTCTTTTTTTTTAATTATTTTGAAGCTGGAAGCAGAAGCCGTTCCTGAAGTGTCGGAAAAGTATGAAATTACCTCTGTACCAACATTTTTATTTTTTAAGGTAAGGAGAACGGATTAGAGAGGGGGCTATTTAGAATGTTTGCATAAACTGTAGCAGAGGTGCTCAAATCCAGTCCTCAAGCCCCCCCCCCCCCCCCCGCCCAACAGGTCATATTTTAGGATATCCCAGCATCGGAACAGGTGGCTCAATCAGAGGCTCAGTCAAAGACTGAGCCTCTGATTGAGCCACCTGTGCTGAAGCAGGGACTGATTGAGCCACCTGTGCTGAAGCAGGGTTGTCCTGAAAACCTCACCTGTTGGGGGGGCTTGAGGTCTGGAATTGAGTGCCCCAGCACTATAGTAACTCGTGTTAAGGGACAAAGCGTTGCGTCTTGCCACTGTTCTGATCACAGCCTTTATTGTGAATGGCATATACTGTATACATATTTTAGGACGTGTCACTTTACCAATATTTGATGTCCCTATGGAACAACCACTTTTGAAGCTTTTAGTTCTCATTTGTTATTACATTGTTTTCTTGATGACTTATTAATTGGATTTACATTTTTAGAACTCTTGAGCTACTAGAAATGTTTTTGTCTACATTATTTATTTTACATAACTATACCATTAATAAAAAGCCTATGATAATTAATTGTGCAATGTGCATTTTTTTTTTATACTTTAGAATGGAGTGATGTTTTTTTTTTTACTGGACAATATAAATGTGGATCATAGTCACACAATGCTTGTTGTTCTTTTTTTTTTTGTGTATCTAATTCAGTCAGGGTAAAAAAATGTTGATCTTGCTGCACTCCGTGAGATGAATTGATCTGGTTCTTTCTGGTAAGGTGCAGACTATTTCAGAGTATCCGGGATGTCACTTCTGTCACGTAGTAACAATAGCAGCTGGATATCTTCCGTTGCCGCACTGTTCTAATAGTCTATTCACAAGACATTTTAGCATAATACACTGTTTATTTGCAGGTTACAAATGCACCATGCACAGTGCGTCTGTAACCTGCTAAAATGTCTTGTGAATAGACTCTATTAGACTATAGAAGATATCTAGCTCCTATTGTGTATCTAATTGATATTTAACAGTAAGTGATACAATTTATTGAAGCGAGCGATCCTTTAACCCGTTCATGGCTGGGGGGCTACACTCATTGACAGCACGGGGACGGAAAGATCAGTGCCAGATATTTTTCCTCAAACCAATAACTTGTCTGTTTCATGGTTCTATTTCTCCCTCTATTGGTAGTTAGTGGTTCATATTTTTGTTGTTGTCCGTAACTTTAAAAAATATCCGTATTGGAAATAAAACACTTTGTATTATGCTCAAACCCTAGGTGCTGTCACCTGCTTTGCTGTGTTGTTTATGCTTTAAAAGCCTGTTTTAAAATATCGCCTGCTACGAGAAAATTTCAGTTGACTAATTTATATAATGATTTTGAAAGCCCTTCCTACTTTTCCCACAACCTGCTTCCCTGAATAGAATTAAGTATAGGATAGAACGGAAAATGGTCACAATATTATTTTACACTGCATGCATATGAGTTGGGAAGAGCCTTAAAATGAACCTGTTTGATTCTATGTGAAATCCCAATGTGATACTTGGAATAGTTCTTTGAGACACCGGTGAAGTCATTAAATGTACTGCAGATGGGAACCAAAACCACTTTTGAAGGTAGGGAATAATTACTCTAAATACTATGTTTTATTATGTCGCGACCAGTTTGCTCTTGACGTGAATTTATTTATACATACTGTATCTGCTATTTCTGTGGGAACCCCTTAACTGCACTCAGACGCTGAATATGTTACATAATTACATAGTAGATGAGGTTGAAAAAAGACATCGTCCATCAAGTTTAACCTATGCTAAATGTTCTGTTGTTGCTGTAGAACTCTCAGAAGATTGACAGGTTAGATGGGGCCCACGCACCCGAGCTGACAAAGAGGGTCCAACGCCACGCATCAAGCTCCTCTTTCCCAGCCGCCCCGAACAATAACACCAAGGAGGACCTCAATGTGCGTCTTAAGAAGTTAGTCAGTGCTGCCCCTTGTATGGTGTTCATAAAAGGATCTGCTCAGGAGCCCAGATGTGGTACGTATACTATTCCACAGAATGAATAAACAATGTCTTTATGCCAGGGCTCTTTAAACACTGAACCATTGACTCCCGTTTCCTAGGTTTTTTTGTATTCTAATATTCTACTTGCATAGTGTCATATGGTTAGATTGTATTTGATTTGTTGTGACATCTTTGCCCTGATAAGTGCCTTCTACTACTGCCAAATGCATAAAGTCTGTTTAAAGATGTTTGTTTATTTTCTTTTAGTTAATCCCATTTGACAGCTAAAAAATAAAATCATTTTTGCCGATTTACACAAGAGATACACCTCGGTTTATATAAAAGGGGATATCCCCGTTAAGGCTATAGCCCCATTGCTCCCTGCTGCACGCGGCTGGCACAGATTACAGCTGTGATCTCCGGTCAGTAGGGGAGAGATGGGATGCACAGGGGGGTGCGGCCATGACGGGGGGCACGGCCATGGCGGGGCATATCTGCCCTTCCATTGGCTGCCTGCCGAGCACGTGACTGCGATGTGGGCACGGGAAGACAACATTCTGATCTTCCCTGCCGGTGGACGCGCCATCGTGAGAGGGGAGCACACACAGAAGGAGCTACTATGGCCTGCCTGACTAGAGGTGAGTATCTGGTGTGCGTCACTTACGCCGTCGTGACCACTGGGGACCGGCCTAAGGAGCTCGGGCAGCGCATCCGCCAACAAAGGGCTAAAAAACAACATGGAAATTCAGCAGTTTGAATATCAGCACTGAATTCGTAACGTCATATGGAATATAAAAATAATGAAGTAGAAATAGCCGTGTTAGTCCAGTTGCGATAGTGCACAGTAAATGAGTACTGTACTTCAGTATTAGGCAAACCTTTTTTTATTTGGACTAACAATTGATATAATAAGACAGGCTTTTGAGTCTTCGCTCTTCCTCAGGTCAGACATTGTGAGTATTGCGAGTATTGCCTGGCCTGAGGGAGAGAGAGAACTCTCAAAAGCTTGTCTTATTATATCAATTCTTGGTCCAAATAAAAAAAAAAAATATCGCCTAATACTGAAGTACTCATTTACACTGAATATAAAAAGACAGCAGAAGACGGTTGCTGAGTTATAGTGACAGCTGTGCTTTGCTTGGTTAAAGCGGCAAAGTAAAGCAGCAGTTCAAGCAATATCCTACATGTGTTTTTTTTTTTTTTTTATATAATTCAGTTCTGTACTATGAGAAAATACTTGTAGCATTTAAAAAAATAAATTTAATTGTTTTAAAGACATTTTTAATGTTTCTAATGTAGGAAGCATTTCCAAAGTGACAGCCCCTTCCCCTTCTGATAGGCTCTGGCTCTTGAGCCCCGCCCTCTCTCTAGCAGTGCACCAATTGTACTAGTAACTGCCCAGTCAATCATATTCCAGGACTACATTGCCCAGAAAGCTGTGCAAGAACTGAATTAAATAACCCTGAGCAAGCGATTAATTACAGGAGAACGGATTGATCTGCAGCTTAGCTAATCACTTGTCAGTGTGCAGATTGTATTGATGCGCATATTGAATTGGAAAAAAGATATATATATATATATATATATATATATATATATATATATATATATATATATATATATATATTTTAAAAACGGCAACTTGAACTGCAGCTTTAATAAGCTGAGCTTCCTCTGATGTCTATAGCAGGTTTTAACACACCTCCCCAGCAGTGCAAGATCTTTGTAACACTTTCCTGTTTGTGATCATTTGTTGTCAATGTTCCCAGCAGTTTGCAGCTCAAACTGTAACAATACATAATGTTACCTTAGTAATATCAGGCTACACTGTAGCTGCTAACTTAGGCTACCGCTCCCGGCTGCACGCGCACATGGTGGCACGTGCAGAGACTACACCCGCTTTCGGCGGGCTATAGGGGAGTGTGGGGGGGAGGGAGCGGGGCCATGGTGGAGGGCGCGGCAATGATGGGGCATATCTGCCCTGCCATTGGCTGTGCGCAGCTACGTTACCGCGTCGCGGCATGGAAAGACGAGATTCTTGTCTTCCCTGCCAACGTACGAGTGTCAGCGCTTTAAGCGCTCACACACACGGTCACTGGGGCCTGCCCCATAGAGGGCTGTGGTCTGTGTGTGGCGCGCGCACCGCCGTGAGTACTGGGGGCTCAGCCTTACACTGATTGAAGGATTGATTGAAACGGAAAGGTGGCCATTATGTTAGGCGCACACAATAAGTATTGTTACAGATTTGTAACAGGAGCACCAAACGATTGCCAATTTATGTAAGACTGTAGAATTATACATTGTCACATGCTTTACATATTAAAATAAGAAAAAAAAGGGGGGGGTTGTATTATTGTTGCTTTCATTAGTTATGCATCTAAATGTGGGATCCTGCAAACTCCTACAGTAGTGAGGAAGTGTAAAAGGAAATCTGTTATTGCCGTCTTCGTTGCATTTTTAGTACCTTGGCTTAATCTTTTAATGTTGTTGGTTAAGATTTCTTCTAAAGTACTAGCAATATGGGCCCAGAATCTATAGAAACATGTTTTTTTTCCTTTGTTCTCAAAGTATAATATTATGTATAGTTATGACTCTGTGGTTGATACATTTTGTTACAGAAGTAAAGCAGTGATACAGTTGTATCCCAAAGCGTAACATTTATACTCTGCCACTTTAACCCTTAAAATTGAAATACAAGCCATCAATCTTTCTAGTCTTCATCCCATTGCCTAAAGCTCAAACAAAGCTTTCTGCTGGGGCCAGTACAGTAAAAATGATTGAATGTATTGGAAACAGAATAACCAAAAGCAATCAGCCTTTAGCTATTTACTAATGAACTCCCAGATGAATGAGAAATCTCAGAATCTGTGTTTTACTCCAGGCTGTACATGAACTTAACACTTCAGTTGCAGCATAAAATAAACTCATGTAGATCACACACCTCCCCAGTAAGATGCAGATCATGGGAACGCCACAAAGTTGCTGTAAGGGAAAGCCATATTTCAGATAGCCATGTGTGTGAATGAAGGTCGGGTACAGGCTATTCGCATTCTGTAGATTATATAAATACTGCTCAATTTAAACATTTGACAAGAAGGACATTTAATAAAGCGTTCTGCTCTATGTGAAATTTAATCAAGGAAAATATTTGGGATCTTATAAAAAAAAAATGCAAAAACCATTATTGAGAGAGGCTTTAATTGACAACTGCAGTTTTTTTTCCTATTAGCTGCTTAAGGACTATCCTTTTCACCTTTCATATGTTCACCAGCAATGGTGATTCGGACAGTTTTGGAAAATAATGCAATGTTACACTTTACAGATAGCATATACCATGAAGCAGCATTAAAAGATGCCACACTTGTGGTAGACACTATGTAAAATAATAAGTAACCCTCCCTAAACTATGACACAATTGTACTTATGTTGGAAATGAAATAATTTACAGACAGTGATATTCTCTTCTGAGCCAGCAAAGTGTGTATGAGTGTATAGAGAGAGAGAGCGGGCGCCAGAGAGACTCGCAACTGGAGGATCATTGGGGAGGCCTTAATCCAGCAGTGGATCGATGAGGGATTGTATATATATATGTATGTGTACAAAAAGAAATAATAAGGCACAAGTTAATCAATTTGGTCTTTGTCTCTTGTGGCTCAGAGGGAAACATTTTCTCATCTGTGAATGCATTGTAATATTTACTCTAGGCATTAATGCAAATAATTGCTTCAATTTACGCGCTACATTTTCGTTTCAACTATTATGCTTTTGTTGCATTCGGAAACATCTACTTTTAGTTGACAACTATAAAGATGCTCTACTAAATCTCGCCGTGCCTTTTTACAGGCTTCAGTAGACAAATTGTGGATATCCTTAACAAGCACAAGGTCCCATTTAGCAGCTTTGATATACTGTCCGACGATGACGTACGCCAGGGACTGAAAACCTTTTCCAACTGGCCCACTTTTCCTCAGTTGTATATCAGCGGAGAGCTAATTGGTGGACTGGACATTGTAAAGGTAAGTTGTGTAGCTGAGACTTCTAATACAAACAGGTATAATAAATATCTGTATGAAACAAATTTGTATTGTATAACAAATGCTCTCATTTACAGGAGCTTGAGGAGTCTGGAGAACTGGATAAAATGTGTCCCAAGGCCCATAATTTAGAGGAAAGGTATGAGCTTTTTTTGCTTGTGTATTATCTTTTAGTGGATTTGCCAGCCCTTGCTGTTTAGTTTCAGTAAATGTTTGTTGATCAGTGGGACAGGCTAAGCACAGCCTTACTTTGATGAGGTTGCTAATATCTCCTGTCGTTTTGCACTCTCAGTAACATGTCTGGTAATGTCTGTTAGTCATTTTTTGTGGCGTAGCTACTAAAGAGGCCTCATGTAAAATGTCTGTGACCTAGTTCCTTCAGAAACCAGGACAAATATAGGTGTGAGCAGCAAGTACGTTTAGCAATGTATTTCTAGTTACGATGTAACATAAAGTAGTACAAAGCAGCACAGCCCAAAATAGTGCTGCAGTATAAAGCCCTGTTTTATGCAGTTGCACGATGCATCAAGGCTGGTACCAAAGAAAGTCCTTGTATTGGCCACATAAATTGTTTTTTCTTTTTTTTTACTGCTTTGTTGCTTATTTCTAAATGTGATATTTAGGAAATATTTTACATACCTACACGCCCCCTACGTTTTGACCACGACATCCGCCTTTCCTCCCACCTTATTACCTCCTCTCACCCCCGCCTGCAAGACTTCCCCCGTGCTGTCCCCCCATTCTCTGGAATTCCTTACCACGCAGCATCAGACTCTCCCCCAGCTTTCAGATGTTTAAAAACTCCCCGAAAACTCACCTTTTACAGGAAGCCTACTCCCCATACCTCTAACATCTAATTCCCCTCCCTCTCCAACCCCATTGGGACCAGCTGAGTGGCTGGACCAATCTCCATCCTATGTAACACCCCCTCAAGAAAACGTTAATGGCTTCAGCTGTCAGATTGGGCCATATTTTAACCTGAGCCGCACCTTATCCTACAATGAGCAGCCGCCTCACCTTCTTGTTTCAACATTGTCCCTCATTCCCTATAGACTGTAAGCTCTCACGCGCAGGGCCCTCATTACCTCTCTGTATATGTTTGTCCTCACCCGTATGTAACTGTTCATGTAATATACATAACTCTGTATCCCATTGTACCGCGCTGAAGAATATGTTGGCGCTTCACAAATAAACAATAATAACAGAAATGTGGTGTTACTAAACAGAGATTGAAGGTACGACACGCCTTCATTTAGGTTTCTTCAAAAAATAAGAAATGACAGATCAGAAGTTTTTTTTTCTTCTTTTTCCTGCACGGATATTAGGAATCACTGGCTTTTATATTGTTATATAAAATGATTTCTACAAGGTTTGACACATTATAAACTCTAAATTGTTGTTCAATTTGTGTACACATAGCAGCAAATTGGGCTTAATTATGTTAGAGGGGGTATTTTATATTCAGTTTGGGTTAGTTTCCAACTTTAGCAACAAAAACTTACATCAACACATTTACAATCACTTGTATTGGTTTATTACACACCATTTGATCTACAAAGTCCATTTCTAAACTGAATTTGTTTTTAAAAAGTGAGCAATTTCAATGTTGTACCTTTCTAGTATTAATACTAAAGAACCCACACCTAAAATCGGAACCCTCTGAGGTCCCCTGAAACGGTTCATGCGGAGTGTTTTAACCGTAGTTTAAACAATAATACCAAATTTTCAGTCAGGTCTTCAAAGCAGAATTTTAGTGTTCTATAAAGGCCGTGTTATAGTATTGTTTCTATTTCTAAAACTATTTTTTTTTTCCCTTCCCTCCTTCCCAAGAAGCAAATCAAATAAAATGATTCCTCTTACAAACAAAACCTCCAATAATTATAACTGTAATGAAGCCAACAAACCAATATTAAACCAATATTAAAAAAGAAGACATGAGAAAGATTAAAAATAACCTTTTTAAGCATCAGTTCAAGCAATATCCTACGTGTGTTTTTTGTTTAAATAAATCAGTTCTGTATTATGAGAAAATACTTGTAGCATTAAAAAAAAAATGTTTTAAAGACATTTTTAATGTTTCTAATGTAGGAAGCATTTCCAAAGTGACAGCCCCTTCCCCTTCTGATAGGCTCTGGCTCTTGAGACCCGCCCTCTCTCTAGCAGTGCACCAATTGTATCTAGTAACTGCCCAGTCAATCATATTCCAGGACTACATTGCCCAGAATGCTGTGCAAGAACTGAATTAAATAACCCTGAGCAAGCGATTGATTACAGGAGAACGGATTGATCTGCAGCTTAGCTAATCACTTGTCAGTGTGCAGATTGTATTGATGCGCATATTTAATGGGAAAAAATAAATATATATATATTTTTTTAAATGGCAGCTTGAACTGCAGCTTTAAATTGTATTTCATCTTTTTTCCTTTGTTTAGACTTAAAGCGCTTGTGAATAAAGCTCCAGTAATTCTCTTTATGAAAGGAAACAAACAGGTATGTGGTTTTGTTGTTTTTTTTTAAGAAAACACCATTTTATTTTCAGTTACTAATTTTAATAGAGATTAGATAATTTCATTTATTTTATATAACAGCCATACAAACATGTTGTTGGAACTGTTTTACATTTTGCATAGGTTTTACATTTTGCAATGTTTTACATTTTACATAGCGCTATGTGGAGAAAATCTTCCAGCATGTATACTTTACAATCGTTGACATTCTGTGATTAGGAATATATGCATTGACTTGTGTATATTAAACCATTTTCTTGGTTAAACATGGCATATGTTAACTAAAATATATAAGTAATTTTAGAAGCTACTGTAATGACTTGTTTTCTTTGGTTAGATGGCAAAATGTGGATTTAGCAAACAAATCCTTGAAATACTGAACAGCTCAGGGTGAGTACATTGTTGTTAAGATATTGTTTTAATAATCACACTTACTGCAATCTGTCATTGCAGTAACAGCTTTTACTTACCAATTGTAAATAAACTGTGTACCTATGATTATTGATAAAGTGTCATTTTTGCCTCTCGAAGACATTTTTCATTATAGCTCTAGCGGAGTGGCAATTCTATTATTTTTCCGGATTTCATGAATGTAACAGGGCATTGTGCTAGAGCACCATTATATTGCAAAGCAACCGATGAAATTAAGTATGACTTTTGTATGGTTAACAGTTCTGGAACTAGAGTCATAGGTTGTTTTGTTGTTGTCTGAAAGCATGTAACCTATACTGCCGAGAAATAAAATAACATATGTCCTACATATTTATTTCATCTATCTCTATACTTTTCATCTATCATATGAAGTTTCAACTGTCATTAACAAAAAAAAGTTACTTGCGGTTTGTAGCGCCAAGTAGTTTAAAAAAGGGAATTTATGAATTTTTACGTTTAGAAATGCAATATACAAATATATGATGCAGTTTAAAAACGTGCCCAATAAAAAGGTTAAATCTAATAACATAATTTTCCCCCTTTGTTTTAGTGTTGAATATGAAACCTTTGATATATTGGAGGATGAAGAAGTGAGTGAGACCGAATTGTAGTTCAGCAATTACATTAATATCATTTGGCTAACGTGTAACTTTGCTTTTTATAACTTGTGGTACACTTATTTTTTTCCAGGTGCGTCAAGGATTAAAAACCTATTCCAACTGGCCCACATTTCCCCAGCTTTATGTTAAAGGAGATCTTGTTGGAGGGCTGGACATTGTCAAGGTAACAAAGTATTCTTTAATTTAGACTTTTATGTATAATACTTCATGATGGAAAAAAAGTATGCAGAGTATTTTTTATACTATATACTAGGACAAGTGCAGCAACTAAAATCAGACGTAATAAAAATGTTGACGCTATAGAGCAGCAATTATCCTAAAAAACTAAAAGTAATAACACAAATTGATGGGTAATGTTATGCTAAACTGTTCCTTGCTTTTCATTTTTCAAAAACCTTACATTATGCTGGGTTTTAACTGGTTTACTATTTCATTAGCATCCGCTGTTATCATGACAACCTCTGTGGTCAATGTTTTAATGGCATCGGCCAGTCTAACGTCCCAGAGAGGCAAGTTTTCGGCATCTGGTATCTCCAAAATGCAATAACATAAATAAATAAATGGTATTAAGAAGTACAGAAGCAATAGGACTTCAGAATGTAAACAGAAAGAACATTGTATGTGTAGCCCCCTTTCCCTATGCCCGGGGGTGACTACGTGTGCTGCTGTACTTGTTGCTCACAGGAGGCCTAAGCGTCCGCCACTTGGAGCCTGGGGTGAGCTCTTTCTCCTATAGTGCAGTGCCTCCACCTATGAGGGATCCCAGTGTTGGCGGGATAACCCCTCACAGGAACCGATACAGTAATAAATACACACACGGTATATAACGAGTATTTACTGAGCACACATATCATTCTATATAACTGTACCCTACAGTATAGCACAACAATAACGTGGGTGAATACCCCCAAAGTACTTAGGGTGCGGTGGCACCAATATCGCTGGTGTCCTTCCCAGTGTCAATCCCACCCAGTGTATGAGGTAGCGCTGCCCCTGTGAACTGTTGGTGCACTTTATACCTGCCTGAGCACTCCTATACCCAGGTGCAGCTGATGAGATAGATCAGTCAGGTCCCACGACGTGGGGCCTTCAACAATCCCCTCTCTCCATTTTGAGTCCCGATTTGCTGTGGGAGTTGCGAGCTCCAGCTGGAGGGTCTCACACAATGTCCCTGTGACCTTGTCCCAGACCGAAGGGCACCGCGTGGTCGTCCGGTCACGGTACAACAGCACCTCTATGTGCTAATGGGGAAGCGTCCCTATCTGGGGCCTTCCCTACAATACTCAGCTGGTTGTGACTCAGGCCTAAGGGGGTAAGCCTAGGCCTAGTCCAGGAACTCCTTGCTCCCTGGACATTACCTGCTTCCTCGCTGGCTCCCTCACGACTGACTTGCGGTCTGTTTTCGCAGCAAAGCTATATGCTTCCTCCTAGAGGATTCTGGGACTTGTAGTCCCACAATACTGTCTGCGGAGCCACCTAAGATGGCCGCCGCAACATTACACTGCGCATAAACGATGCGTTGTACTGCGCATGCGTGAGAACCAGTATGGTAACCCCCACACACTCCCGGTCCGACTGGGAGCTCTGGCGGCTCTGATCCACCTTGCAGCCTCCCCCCTTCACTGGAGCTAAGAAGGGGGCTCAGCTACATATGTTTTTGGATTGTGGGTAGAGGGATTGCTATCTGGCACCCTGAATACAAGAAATGAATGGAGCTCCACTTAGGTTTGTATAGGGCTGGCTGCTCACGTTGGAGACTTCAGACCCGATCTGCCCCTAAAAAATTACAACTTGCCCATGATGCAGCTTGTATAACAGGGGTGGCCAACTCCATTCCTCAAGGGCCACCAACAGGTCAGGTTTTCATGATATCCCAGCTCATGGACAGGTGGCTCAATCAAGGTGGCTGATGTAGGGACCGATTGAGCCACCTGTGCAGAAGCAGGGAATGATTGAGCAACCTGCGCTGAAGCAGGGATATCTTGAAAACCTGACCTGTTAGTAGCCCTTGAGGACTGTAGTTGGCTTCCCCTGTTGTAGAGACATCCCTCGATATACAGAATTTTGCTGTAATGTAATTTATAAATACGGGAAGAAATTCGATTTATATTTGTCCTAGCGCAGTTCATACTGCCCCGGGTCGGTTGTGCGCGCTTTTCATACCCAACTGGTTTCCCCATGCTCTTCATTTTGACCATTCCTATTAATATTTTATCATACAATTATAAGTTTCCCAATAAATGTCTGCTTAAAAAAGGTTTGCTGCATTCGTAAGTGTGATTTTATTAGGCCTTAGGGCTGAATTTTTTTCCGTAGGAACACATCTCCAGTTATGTTATGGAAGTCAATGGGATAATAGGGTTCAATATGCGGAATTTCGGTTTACGGACACAATTTCCGGAACGTAGCTGTTCCATATATATTGAGGGATTCCTGTATAGGCATACCCCGCATTAACGTACGCAATGGGACCGGAGCATGTTTGTAAAGCGAAAATGTACTTAAAGTAAAGCACTACCTTTTTCCCACTTATCGATGCATGTACTACACTGCAATCGTCATATACGTGCATAACTGATGTGAATAACGCATGTGTAATAGGCTCTATAGTCTCCCTGCTTGCGCACAGCTTTGGTACAGGTAGGGAGCCGGTATTGCTGTTCAGGACGTGCTGACAGGCGCATGCGTGAGCTGCCGTTTGCCTATTGGGCGATATGTCCTTACTCGCGAGTGTACTTAAAGTGAGTGTCCTTAAACCGGGGTATGCCTGTACTTCACTAGGGTGCTGAAAAAGTTAAGATAGTTTTGTGGCTCAGAATACGAAGTAGGTCCATTTTGTATGTAGTGCAGAGCATGGAAACCAACATTTTTAACTGTCTTCAGAGTACACTCTTGTCCCAATTATTGCTGTTTTAGACTGATTATCTATATCAAACAATATAATCATATGGCTTTAAGAGGAACGTGTATGTGCTGCTTTCCCCTGTAGTATGTTATACGTGGACCTCTAACCGATTGAAGGTTAAGCAATAACACACAAAAAGAGCAAGGAAACTGCTAAATTAATAACCACCAGATGTTGGCCTGCTGCAAATCTCATACCCAACCGTAAATAACATTTAGATTGTTTTGCAAAGTACATTAAAGAGTTGCTGTGCAGGGTTTTGTCAATGCTTTGGGTTAAAAATTTGGGACAAGTAGATGTTAGAGGCGCTTTGTGCAAGATACTATGTGGTCAAGCGTTGCTAACATCATAATTCTAAGACAATTTCTTGTGTAATGCATATTTTATTTTTTCTTGGGCAAGTAGTACCACAGAGTTTTGAAATGTGGCTAATTCCATGAGTTACATGCTAAATAGGAATACCGTAATAAGATTCTGCAATTACGTGATCTGCGTACACTAGCTGAAACCCCTTCAGCTCATCAAACTCTTAAAAGGTTAATGTTAAGAGTATTTCACTTTCTGAACTCTTCAAGAACATTCCCCTTATGGGAACAGTGGTGCTAACATGTCCGTTCATTTGTCTGTAATTCATGTCCTTTTTGGACATCTTAGTGCAAGTCCCTTGAGTTTTGCAAGCATACACATCGTTTTTTTTGTCACCATTTGATGAGTTTCTTTTGGGACATGCAAGCGTACTGTAGTTGAAAGTTAATGTCACCACTTAGTGCTAATGGGTTTCTAACTTCAACAACGTGTCTTTAACCAGAATAAATCAGTGTTTTGTATGATTTCTCCCCCCCCGCCCCCCTCTCCTTGTAGTGCATGTGATAGGTCACAAATGAAGAGTTCCTTTGCCACCCAGCATGTGTGAAATACGGTAGAAATTACTTTTAAACCCTGGGATTGGTACAGAACACAGGCCTTCAGAGGCAATCAAACATTGCAATTCAGGTATCTCTCAGAAATGTGTTATAGACCATAAAGTATGATGCCGTCCACCAAAGATTTGATGAAGGACAAATAGACTGCCAGAATATTTTTTTCTGGGGACTTTACCATGTTCTGCCCTGGCAGACAATTAAATAAATGTTTGAGTGCTTCATGAGTATTACTTCTATCTTTTACAGTGCAGCTATACTACTTCCATAAATAAGTGTTGGATATGCAAATAATGATTATATGACCTTTCTTTTTTCAGGAGTTGAAAGAAAGCGGTGAATTGTCTTCTGTTCTAAAAGGCGAAAATTAATGCATGAGATGCTCTCGATGGGATCCAACATGACCACCACAGAACAAGGGACTGTTGAAATAACTTGACCCATCATTGGCATTGTACCTGGACTTGCTGTAAACATGATTCCAGTTCACTCTTTATTCTCTATAACAGGGATGGCCAACTCCAGTCCTCGAAGGCCACCAACAGGTCAGGTTTTCAAGATATCCTTTCAGTACAGGTGGCTCAGTCATTGTCTGAGCCACGGATTGAGCTACCTGTGCTGAAGCAGGGATATCCTGCTAACCTGAACTGTTGGTGACCCGTGAGGATAGGAGACCACCTATCCCACCCCCTAGACCACCCCTGCTCTAAAAGGTCACAAAAATTGTACATGATGCAATTTATTTTTCACAGGGGGAGGGCGGGGAGAATGCCACTTTCCCAAGTGCTGATGTATAATCTACTCCAATTACAATGCTAACATTTTTTTATTTAATTAAACATCATGTTACAATCACAATTGTTTTTACTGTTTTTATTGTTAAAAAAATTAGCAAAACTCAAGTAGAGGGCATTTCTCCGTTAGCCAAAGAAAGATACGTTTCTAAATGCTTGACAAAGGTGTATATGTTATGTTTTAAATCCAAAATCTGAAGGTAAAGCCTAAAATATAGATTTGCAGTGTTTATAGAAATGTGAAAATATGACCCGCTAACCCTAATTTTACATTAAAAAGATGTATCTTGCCTATTCAATTTTTGGCAAATCTTAGCCCATGCTCCTATTTAACTGATACAAATATAGCATTAGGTTCTTGTTCGGATTCATATATCACACTTGTTAGTTGTGTTGAAAACAAAAATTGCCTTCTGAGCTTTAAAACTATGTATAAGTGACGTTCAAGTTGTGAAAGTAAATGTCCTTGTGCAAGATTCCAATATCCATTAAACTGCTGGTGTAACATCTGCAACGTAGAAACTCTGTGGAAAAGTTTAGTATTGGCATTGATTTAATATATTTTAATGGGTTAAGAAGAAAGTGCTTCATGGATGTAATAGAGTGTAAAAAGCTTTAAAAAATCCCAGAGGTGTCTTTTATATGAAGTACAAATGTCCTAGATGCACATCTCAGAAAAGGATTCCCAGAGCTATGTGGTGAGCCCACGGTGTGTGCGATCTTTCCTCCTCCTGGCCAGCTTCTTTAACTACGAAGTAGTGTCTCTTACATCACCTCCATTTATCATGCATAGAAGTTCATCGCTTGGCATTTGGAACATTTCTCCTGAACTCAAATGGAAGTTGTATTGTCACAAGGTTACAATGCCACAAAGTGAGTGACTGATTATCTGCTATGATCACGCTACACCAATGTGCTGAAGAGGGACAAATTAGTTCTAATCTCCTGGCTGCAAAACTGGAGCAAATCCAGGGCAAATGAATTGCACCAGGTGTATCAAAAGACAACATCCCATTGCTTCATTGATGAATCTGGTGCTGTTTTTTTGCTCCAGTTTGGCAGCTGAGACTAGTAAATAACCTCCGATGTGTTTTCAGTACAGTTTTCCCTACTGATTTTAATCCATAAAATTCTCTATCCGGTCAGCACCTGTCAATGATTTTTTTTCCTCGGATTTAGCTGGTTGTAGTGTAGTATGTGCCTGCCACATAGGCCATCACTCCACGCACGCATAACAAAGACATTTCCCAGAGTTAAGATTAGGTGCGTTGCAAATCATTCTACACACCCCGAGCAAAGTCTCCCTATGAGTCAGCCCAGTGCTTGGGAAAATATGCCAGGAGTCTCCTGCACACTGGAGACGAGGACATGGACACTGCCACGACACCAGGAACAGAATCTGATTGTAAACCACTTCTGCACATTTTCTCTCCATGATTCAATTCAATGGGCACAGTCCCCAGCAAGTACACCTGTCCATCTACCGAGAAGATGGACTGTAACAGGGCAGCTTGGGTACATTTACAGTATCTACTGCAGATTCACTGGTTGTGACCCTCGCTTTACCGGGCTCCTGGTCAGTATGTTCTCAGAATCCGAGTGTCCTTCTCTTTCCTTTCTCCAGTGAGGTGCGAAAGCTGAGGAACAAATGTACTGCAGAGAGTAGGGCGATTATAAGGAATCTATAAAATAGGTGTAACATTTATCATGTTAATCATGTTGCGCAAGACAACTGTGACTCCTGTATACAATTCACTCTCGCCCTTTTGTAATGATATCTCTGGAATCTGGAGTACAGCAGTACAGAAAAAAAAGGAATGACATATGTTCTGTATACAACATAAGACTTTAAGCCAACAATAATGTGGATGGGTTTTGAATAACATAATAACCTTAAAAAAAAATTTTTTTTGTACGTTTGTATTGGAGTTTTCGGATCATTCCTGGAAGAGGATATATTAATTCCTGGGCTTGTTAAAGCACATAGTTACAGTCCTCCATACATATAATTGAAAACAAGCTTTTCCGCCCTTACCAGTCTTGCATTGATGGAGATTGCCCACAAGATGGTACACAGCATCAAAGCAACCAGAAATAGTCTTTTTGGTGATATACATTTTTTGAACACTAGATGTCAGGACAGCACCAAGTATAAAAAGTATCTCAAAGATTGAAGGGCCGTACAGATTTAACAGCCGGGGTATATTGCATACACATTATGTTGGCATATTCTGTGATATTCTGCATTATCCACTGGCATGCAATCCTATGGAAATTCCAGGATATTCCGTGTCAATGCAATGTCCTGCATTATACCTTTGCTAGAGCTGTACATTTGCAAATCTGGTTGTTTGTGTCTGAATAGGACAATGCATTTGTGTCTATATAACTAAAAGAAGGTCGCAACATCAAAAGGTGTTCGTTCTGGATAGGTATACAATGACCTTTGCACAAGGTAGCAGATACACTAGTGATCACTTCTGAAGTGGAATTGTGCACCGGTGTTCTACTTTTCCTTGTAATGTTTACTAAAAACGAAGGTTTTACATCACATTTGTTTTTGATATTATACATTTGTTCATTTTGGAAATGTAAAAGGTAATGCTAAAAAAAAAATATGTGTTTCAATGCCGCGGAAGCTAAATATATACCAACAAAACTAGTCATGCCAATGACGTAAGAGGGTGGGCCTTTTTTTCTCTCTCACGTGACGTCATTGGTATAAGTGGTAAATCATCGGGTCCATACCCTAGTATAACATCTCAGTTGTTAGCCGAGGGGACACAAACAAGCATCGGATAAAGAAGAAAATAAAATATTTTAAAAATATAACTAGGATTATAGACTTCAATCACAATTGAGGCTGGCAAGTAAGACAGACCAGGGGTCTCAAACTCCGTCCTCAAGAGCCACAAATAGGCCAGCTTTTATGGATATCCCAGCGCTTAAGCACAGGTAGCTCAATCAGTGAGCCACCTGTGCTGAAGCGCTGGGATATCCATAAATTCTGACCTGTTGATGGCCCTTCTGGAGTGAGTTTGAGACCCCTGACATAGACCTTTTGATGAGGGGGCTTATTCAGCACTACTGCTTAGAAAATTCCATTCAAATAAATGGAATTTTCCGTGTGGTATTGCCGAATCGGCACCATTTTGCAGATTTATTGAAGGACTCTTTAGGCCTCATTTGAGACCTTGGGTAAGATTTTGTGCCTGGTATTGTATTTTTGGGGGGAGGGGGTGAGTAGAGTTCCTTTGAGCTATGAAGTAATAGAGACTGGACTACGGTTTTACATTATTGTACTATTTGGGGGGGGGGGGGAGAGGGGGTGGGCATCGGCCCATTTGATTAGTTCCTGGGGGATCTGGACCCTGAACGCCGAGGAGGAAGGCAACATGGATGAGTTTAAGCAGTTTTATTTGATAACCCCCTTTGTGCCAAAAAGGATATCTGGGCTTTTGCTTATCGGACCTTGTTAGCCTCACTGGTACTCAAGGGATTAATGATCAATTTATATATATTGATAGGAGTATATACAAAGGAAACACTGATAACAGGCATTCCAATCAATAACAAAACCACTAAGTGGCCAGTGCACGCGTCAAACAGCAAATCAAAAATAAGACATACTTCCCCAGACTCCAGTGAAACAGACAGCACTGCCAATTTGAATATTTATTTTGTACCATGGCTGTACGTAATTCCTATAGGGAGGGCGGTTGAGCCACAACAGGGAGAATGGGGGAGAGAGAGGTAGAGCTTAACTCATTTGCCAAAGCAGTTGGTAAAGCATTGCCAAGCAGTCTGTTACCAGCCTCTCTTTGTATGCAACAGGGGTAGTTGGTGTAGGGTTCGCAATATATTGACCCATTTGTTGCTCGTAGTGGCCAACTAGCCTTGAGCTGCTCATTACTAGCTGGCCACTTGGGCTACGGATGAGTTGTTACATTATAAAGTTAAGTTTATTTAATGAATGTTCATGATCTATTCTAGGGTTGCAAGTAACGTCACGTCATTATTTTAAGATACTGCAGTATTACCCTGAAATAACGTGACATTACCAATACGTTAATGACCCAAAGTCCGTCCGTTATTTCTGCATATCATTAGCTTTGTGAATAAGGGGTAACTTCCATTCCTGTTTTAGGTAGTCACGTTATTTGACCTGATCTGACAGAGTTGAGCGAATCTAGGCTTCAATGAGTCTTGAAAGGTAAAATTATCAATGTTATTTACAAATGGACTGCAGCCACTTCCTAAATATACTATTTCCCAAGAGGAAAACGGTAAGATTAATGGGCAAAAGTTTGGCTCATCATTATACACAATATAGCCCTTCATGCCCCCTGAGCCCCTGCTTTTAGTTGTCTTCATACATTGATGTTCTTTGTCCTTAATGCAATCCGATGTTCCTCAAAGCAATGTTGAACCTTTGTATTGTGCGACGAACTGCTGTAAATGCCATGGATTTTTATGCCATGTAAAAATGTGCACTGAACACATTATACAAAAGATTTACATTTTGTAATGAATCTTCATTGTTAAGACATGGCAAAGGCCAGTTCAGAGACCACACAATTATGCAGACAGACTCAATGAATACCTGCAGTATAACAAACCCACATCATTACAAAAACAGACTTTACAAACTGTTGAAACCATTAACCTCACAGGTTCCTTTACACTCTTTGGGCTTAGAATATGGAAACTGAATGTATTCCCATTGTGTTTTCTATGCATAAAGGGCTCACAATTGACGAAAATTATGCTTCACAATCCAACCAATATAACCCCACCCCCTCCAACAAACAATATGTACATTACCTTTACTTTGTAACTATTATGATGAACTTCTGGGGCTGTACTGAAAGCTATAAGGACATTATGTAATCCAGCAAAATCTGAGACCATATGTACATATGTATATCCCCAGTTGGGGGTCTAGTGATAATACACTATGAAATTGTTGAACTTGTTTGGATTCACTTAAACTACGTAGTTGCATAGTATATAATGTTGAAAAAAGACAAATGTCCATAACGTTCAACCTATGTTACATTTATACGACAGATATTTATCCTATATTTGTATTTACAGTATTTTGATTCAGATTAAGGCCAACAGAACCCAAGTAAACCATTATCCAATGATGTCTCATAAGGGGAAAATAAATTCCTTCATGACTCCAAATAATCAGATTACTCCCTGGATCAAAATCCTTCCAATGTTTACTTATTTTGTATATCCCTATATACCTTTCCTTTCTAAAAAGATATCGAAACTTTATTTTTTAAGATATCTGTCATCACACAATCTCCATGGGTCAAGAATTCCACGGTTTAATTGTATCTGCCATCACAATCTCCATGTCTGAGGCATTACATGTTGGATAGATAACATACTTGAAATATTACATGGTCTATATCAGGAGTGCGCAAACTGGGGGGGGGGGGGTGGGGGCACGGCGGTTGCAGCGGCCCCGTGCTCTTCCACCAGGCATTACGTTAAATGCCGGGGGTCCGCGCGAGGCCTCTGCAACCTCAATTTACCAGAGTGCTGTTGTCTTCTGGACGCGTCGCCATGGCAACGAGCCATCAAATGACCCTGCGGGTTCATGTGACATACGCATTGTCATGGAAACGCGCATCAAACAACACTGCGGGGTAATTTGACGCCAGGTCACAGAGAAAGGGGGGGGGGGGCGCAGCTCCAAAACTTTGTGCACCCCTTGTCTATATATCATCGTAGAGAAAAGTGTGTTTAGATGCGCTGCTCCGTATTTTTGGAACAGAGCTGCATCGTCTGTAAGAACAGTTTCTCTCATTGGATGCAGAATGTTAGATTTTTACCACTTCTGATGGGGAGAATTTTTATGGACAAATAAAAGGGAGAAAGAACAGCGCAGACTGTGATACATCTCGTAATCTGGGCACCATGCAACTCCTCCCCAACTCCTACTGACTTCCCCAAGGTGCATGCTGGGGCGGAGACATAGACTGTGATATATCTCATAATCTGGGCACCATGCAACGCCTCCCCAACTCCTACTGACTTTCCACAAGGTGCATGCTGGGGCGGAGATGTAGACTGTGATATATCTCATAATCTGTGCACCATGTAACTCCTCCCCAACTCGTCATACTATCACCCCGCATGGAGCAAGCTGGGGCAGACGGGGCAAAATTGGCGCAACATGTTTTGATACTTCAGTGCTGGGTAAAAATGCCCTGGTTTTATTTCAAAATTAGCTTGATACATAAACCCTGCCATGTTCAGTGTTGCATAAAATGTAAATATACTTATTGCTTTGACAAAATGGAATGCACTGGTTCCTCTGCATCTTATAGGTAGCACAAGTGCATCCAATTATGTTAGAAAATTGCACTTGGTTATCACATAATTAAAGTCAATTACTGGGTGCAGGTGTGTAATCTGAAACAACATACAACAAATGTGATTCTTGGCAATTCAGTATAACCTTGAACTACAGTACTTTGTACGGTATATGCATCTCGGATGAATTATAAGACACTAAAACTGTATTTCTCAACCACAGACAGACCCAGTTTGTGAAATAAATGAATCACCAAAAACACATTTGCTCTTATATGCCAATGTGTGATTTACTGTTTATCCCTGAAACATGGCCTGACTGGGGGTATCCCTAACACTAGGGGGCGCTTTAATTCCATACCATGAGAGCTCGGTTAACATTTGTCAATCCACAAATTTCTTGTCAATTGGAAAATGACTAATTTCCTGCATAATCTGTTTATGATAAAAATGTGAAACGATGAATAATTCATTAACAATCTATTTGTGTAGATAACATAGGTGATGCAGGTCAAGTGCTTCAAGTCAGCGCTGCATCAATTTCCAAGTCATGTGATATTTTTAAACTACTGCTCTGGTAGTAACATGCAGTTGAAATGATAGTGTATCACAAAGGAAATGTATTGCCTTGTAATGTTGACAAATGTCAGTAATATTGCTGTTGGACTCCGGCCTCCTGTCCAGAACAGAAAGCAATATCCTTGTTACTATGTTCAAACCCCCCAGGGAGGAATCTGCTCCCGCATGAATCAAAATACATCTAATTTCATACCATCAAAGAAGCACTATTTAAATAGTTCACAAAGGTTGTGTTTTACCTTTACTGCCCATAACAAGACAACTATTTTAAAAGTCTTACAACACACACAAAATATTTATTTTGGAACTTGATAACGGCTCAAGTGAATTAATGCTTAATAAGAAATTCAAAATTACAAAAGTAAATATATATATATATATATATATATACAGTGTTCGACAAACCTATACATTTGCTCGCCCCGGGCGAGTGGATTTAACCCCCGGGCGAGTAAATATTGGCCCAAGCAGCACACGTTTGGTACTAGGTGGCGAGTAGATTTTTTGGTGATTTGTCAACCACTGTATATATATATATATATATATATATATATATATATATATATATATATATATATATATATATTACATACATAGCTCGACAAATGCACTCGCCTGTGCGCCACGGGCGAGAGCATTTTGGCTGCTGTCGAGTGCTTATCTGCTGCGGGGTCCGGCGATCTCCGTCTTCTCTGCTGTAAATTGTAATGTTTCCCCTGCAGGTACTGAAAATATGGCCGCGCGGCATCAAATGACACCGCCGTGACATCACGGCATAATTTGATGCCGCATGCCCATTTTTTCAGGACCTGCACGGGAAACATTACAAATTGCAGGGGAAAGACAGAGATCGCCAGACCCCGCTGCAGGTAAGAGTTGTGAGGGAGTTACCTTGGGGGGGCGAATGGGTTTTGCCCTAGTTTATCGAGCCATGTATGTATGTATGTATGTGTATATATATATATATATATATATAATCCAATGCACAGCCGGCACACCATATGCAAGTAAATAAGTTTTGGTGCTTATCCCATAAAGCAATAACAGACCATACGATACCGGTTGCAACACGACATCAAGGGACAGCACGCAGGTAAGTAAATCAAAAATGTTCTGTATTTGATAGAAGACACAAAAACCGACGTTTCGGTCCCCCAGTGGGACCTTTCTCAAGGATATATATATAGCAAATGGAAATATTACTGCATGCTCATTTGCATGTCTTAGACAAGTCATATACATATGCACATACAAGAACGAGTGAGCCAGCATGAATCTACGATTAGCTGTCGGGTAAAGGATCAGACGGTTTCTGCTCTCTTTTTACTGGCTGGGCAAAGCATTAGTTAACTGCGGGTGCAAGTGATAGATCATGTGTCAAACCTAGACGTGGGGGCAATCGGATGCTTATCCTTAGAAAACGTGAGGCCTTCTGGATACACAAATTGGGGACTATGCATCCCCAGGGTCTTAATAGAGATTACGATCTGACGGGACTCCCCGGCATCTCCTGCTATTGAAGAAAAAAAAACCACATGGTTGCCGTATCCACCTCATGCTGCTGCTGCCCCCGCGCACCGCAAAACCTGGGGGCGGGGAGGGAGAGGGAGGGGGTGGGAGGGAGAGGGAGGGGGTGGGAGGGAGAGGGAGGGGGGAGGGATGAATCGCCGCAATTTTTTTAAACTTTTTTTTTAAATTTATTTAATTAACTGGCGCCCGGCCAGAGTCATTGGGGGCCGCACAGAGAGGCCAGACGGGCCGCATGTTGTGCAGGCCTGGTTTATGGGACATGGAGCTCCATTACCTCCATAACTGTGAGGATTTAGCGCTTTATCCAGTGCTGTCTGGTGGCACAAGGATATGACATGTTTGTTTATGTTCTGCTGGCCTTGCACATGTGCAGTAATTATGCATGAATACAGACACACGGGTTGTGATTACAAGCAGAGCTGATGGTAATTAGATGATTACTGTTTTGGCTCCACCCATATTTCTGTCCCTATATAATGGTGATCTGTTGCACTGTTCACTAGAGCTTGAGAAAGGACCATGTGGGTCAGAAAAGTACATTTCTCTAGGTTACAGTGGTTGCCCTATGTTTCAGTACATTTCTTTTTTTCATCTGGAGAGTGCTGCAAACCCTTTCTTTGTTATATATTTATTGGGCTTGTTTGGCGTTCCCTGTCCCTCTGTGTGCACCTCAATTACTGTTAAGTATACTTTCTCTTATTTTTTATATAGTCTGCTGTATTTGAGTACACTCAGCTATTTTGAATCTTATATACCGTATTTCCTCGATTGTAAGACGCCTTCGATTGTAAGACGCACCATCGATTTGGCCCTTACAATCGAGGAAAATTAAATTTTCAGTTACCATGAAGCGGGCGGCGGCGGCAGCAGGAGAGGTCCCACGTCTGCAGATGGTTGAAGATGGACAGCGGGTGGGTGTTCGGCAGCAGGACAGGTCCAAAATCTGCAGGTGAATGAAGATATGAAGACAGCGGGCGTGCAGTGGGGTGCAGCGGCGGCAGGAGATCATAATTGCAGGAGAGCTGAGCAGGAGCAGAGCGGCATAGGGGAACAGCTTGGGAGGTGCACACTGTAACCAGAAGTTAGACACCGGTCAACTTCCGGTGTTAGTGTGCACCTCCCAAGCCACTCTGCTCCCGCTATTATGATCTATTAGCCGCCTCCACCACCGCACGCCCGCTGTCTTCTTATCTTCATTCACCTGCAGACTTGTGACTTGTCCTGCCGCCACCACCGCACTCCCGCCTGCTGCCATCTTCAACCATCTGCAGACGTGGGACCTCTCCTGAAACATGTTAAGTGAAAAGAGGGGTTTAGTACTGTAGACACTCTTTTTAATACATTGATTCTAAGACGCACCCCGATTTCAGACATGTGAAAATCGAAAAAAAGGTGCGTCTTAGAATTGAGGAAATAGGGTATATGTAGTGCTGCTTTCTCCCCTCCCCCACCACCCCAACCCCCCGCCCACCCCCCCATCCCCAATCCTCTGGGAGATTTACACTGACTACAGGTCTGTGTGGTGCTAGATACCTGTTTGGTTCAGGTGAAGCTGAGCTTCCACAATGTTATGAGGAAACAGGACAGGCTTTAGGCGGTTTCAGGTTGTAGTTCTTCTCATGGTGCTTCGCCTCCAGTCACAGTAGGCTCCAGAGTTCTGGAGACAGTCCCTCCTGTGATTGTCCTCTGAACATAGTCCTACCCAATAGACTGTAGACTCAGGCAGGGGTATATAACATGGGATCCTTTATTGGTGCAGCCACAACATTTCTTGTTACAACGGATGCATGATGTTAATAGCAGGATCCAGGTCTTAGAATGGCCCTAGGCCACACTGATAGGCAGGAGGCCCAGCCAGGTGCCTTAACACTTCTCTACCCCCTGATGGATGAACCTGGACTGACTAACTTTACATGCTTCCTCCCTAAGGCACAGGAGGGGGAGGGCACTAGGTATGCACCATCATTGGCTGTACACAGACCCAGTTCTACCTCCACACCCATTCACTCAGAAAGACTGCTGGAGGAGGGGAAACCCCAAGATGACAGTGTTATAGCCTGCATTTATCAGGGCTTACATAACAACAGTGGGGCAGTAGAATAGCCAAACCTACCATGGCGAAAAGGGCATCCTTAGGCTGCAAAAAAAAAAAAAAAGAAGAAAATCCATCAGAGAGATAGCAGGAACATTAGGAGTGGCCAAATCAACAGTTTGGTACATTCTGAGAAAAATAAAACGCACTGGTGAGCTCTGCAACACAAAAAGGCCTGGACGTCCACGGAAGACAACAGTGGTGGATGATCATAGGATCCTTTCCATGGTAAAGAAAAACCCCTTCACAACATCCAGCCAAGTGAAGAACACTCTCCAGGAGGTAGGCTTATCATTATCCATGTCTACCATAAAGAGAAGACTTCACGAGAGCAAATACAGAGGGTTCACCACAAGGTGCAAACCATTCATAAGCCTCAAGAATAGAAAGGCCAGATTAGACTTTGCCAAACAATATCTAAAAAAAAAAGTCAGCCCAGTTTTGGAACAGCATTCTTTGGACAGATGAAACTAAGATCAACCTGTACCAGAATGATGGGAAGAAATAAGTATGGAGAAGGCTTAGAACGGCTCAAGATCCGGGCATGCATGGCTTACAATGGCACTGGGTCACTAGTGTTTATTGATGATGTTACAGAAGACAGAAGCAGCCGGATGAATTCTAAAGTGTATAGGGATATATTGTCTACTCAGATTCAGCCAAATTGAGCAAAGTTGATTGGACGGCGCTTCACTTTACAGATGGACAATGACCCAAAACATACTGCGAAAGCAACCCAGGAGTTTTTTAAGGCAAAGAAGTGGAATATTCTGCAATGCTGAGTCAATCACCTGATCTCAACATGATCGAGCATGCATTTCATTTGCTGAAGACAAAACTTAAGGCAGAAAAACCCACGAACAAACAATAACTGAAGACAGCTGCAGTAAAGACCTGGCAAAGCATCACAAAGGAGGAAACCCAACGTTTGGTGATGTCCACGCGTTCCAGACTTGAAGCAGTCATTGCCTGCAAAGGATTCTCGACAAAGTATTAAAAATTAACATTTTATTTATTTTAGTGTTCATTTGTCCAATTACATTTGAGCCTCTGAAATAAGGGACTGTGTATGAAAATGGTTGCAATTCCTAAATGTTTCATACGATATTTTTGTTCAACCCCTTGAATTAAAGCTGAAAGTCTGCACTTCTATTGCATCTCGGTTGTTTAATTTCAAATCCATTTTGGTGGCGTACAGAGCCCAAATTATGAAAATTGTGTCAGTGTCCAATTATTTCCGGACCTAACTGTACCATTCCTTCAAGTTTTCCAGGCCGGAGGTTCATATATATTGCACAATATACTGTGGTGGGCTCCACTAGGTGTGAATCCTCCCAAGCATCTAATACCTGGACTGTATATGTGGACTGTTGAAGGCGTTAAAGGACATTATTGGTTTAATATTGGGAATACTCCATGGAGCACATGACTAACTGAGCACCATTTCACCCCTGGACTGTGTTTTGTAATCCACTGTTCCATTTTTTTCTTTTATTTGAAGCCTCCTAGACACACAAACTACTGTATCTTGTTTTTATTAGCACTATTTGAGTATTCCAATTATCATATGATCGCTGAAGTGCAACAATATTACTTAAACCATCCAGCTTAAAACAGCAGTTTTAGCTAAAAGTGGGACATACAAAATGGCTTTCTTTTGCTGTGTATTATTAGACTGATAAAGCAATAGGGGAGCCCCTGCTACTGCCTCAGACAAACTATAAAGCAATAGGGGAGCCCCTGCTACTGCCTCAGACGTCATCCACCTGTAAGGACCTATAAATACCTGCCTACTAGCAGGGTACACTTATGATTACTTGCACTCACGCCTTGAAAAAGCCTCTCGCGAAACGCGCGCGTCGGCAGCTCTGTTGTCATACGTGCACGCGCAGGGGTCTGATCTCTACCGCATTCTCAGTCTCAGACTGCGAGGTGATGCGGTTCCCTGCTCGTGTGTCTATACAGGCTCTCAAAGTGCCCCGATGGACACTCTGAGCCTCTTAAATCCAATCTAATACTGGCAACTGGTGCCCTATTCATGGTATAGGTACTAAGTATAGGTTAGGTCCCCTGCCTCACAGCTAGCTGCGCTGGATACTATTGTGACTCAGGGACTCCCTGACAGCAGCTCATAGGGACTCTGTACCTATTATTAGCACTCAGCCTATTCATCTGTGTAGTTTGATATTCCTGATCCCTGGTTGAAGGAGGTATCGGTCACTGTACAGGAGTATACCTGCCCTCAGGGTCATTATATATTTACTGTCAATCTATCACAGTATGAAATAGCTGAGAGCTTATTACAGCCGAATATCACCTCTGGTCTATATATCATGTGTACCAGTTCATGTATCTTTGATACACTTACTACTTTAATTGGTTTGCTATTCACAGCTATAGGTGTAAGTGTGCTTTACTCTGCATCAGCCTGCACACAGTGCTATTTACCTGTCCATACTACTACTGAGGTTATCAGAGGTCACACCCTCACTACTACTCTATACATAAACAGGTTACTGTAGGTCAACCTGACCAAGCACCACACCTATCTTATAAGGACACTACAATCACTGACTGGAGCTATTAGTCCTTACCTACCTTATAAGCACTGTGACTGACCACTAGCAACTTACCAGTTATTTGTTATTTTCTGAGTACACTACTAATTATCTAGCCTTACCAGGTTTGCCTTAGGCGATTGCGGCCATTAGTACTTACCTTAGAGCCAGTGAGTATTGATTGGTTAGATCCTCATTAGGATTTATGTTCAGTGTGCTACCTGTATTTTACAGAACACACCTACACTCTAGACCCTAAACCTACACGGTTCTAGTATTGAAGGTCATTATCCCTTCAGGTCGTCAGTTTTTAACACCCATTATTTTATATACTTGGTACAGTTAATAAAGTTATGTTTTAAATCATTCACTTTTCACACAGAGCGTGAACCTGAGTGCTGCATTTGGGTTCTATCTCTACCCCACCTTCTATTGTTAGACTGAGTAAGCATTTTTGATGAGCTTCCAGAAACTGAGGGATAATGAACACTTGCGGTTTATGTATTCTGTCTTGTGAGCTTGGTAGTGGTTGTAATCCAAATGCAATAATGTTATGTTGGGTAAAAACGAAGTGCAGGAAACACTCCTACATACAAATTACAGCAAAGACAGGAAACTCATTAGTTCATTTGTATGTCTATCTGATTACTCTAAAATGGACTTCCCTCTGTTGGTGTTTGTCCTACAGTGGTTAAACTGCACACAAGGATTCTGGGTAGTGAAATGCAAATAAGAACACAGCATTTCACTTTGTAGCTTGCTGTCCACTAAAACATGGATGTTTCGCTTGAGCTAAACTGATGGAAAATATGCAAATACACTTAAGAGTTTCTTGCCTATTCTGCACCAACGTTTTTGGTTTGGAAACAACTACCAACTGCACAATACAGATTCTGGTATGTAATAGAATAATTCATTCTTGGCTTTTATTTAGAGCATATGTACTGGCTCTCTAAGTTTAGTTCACATGGAGCAACCCAAAGTAGAACACCCAGAACTGCTGACCGGGAGGGGAGAGTGGGGGCAGTCAGCCTTGTTGTCTCGGGTCCAGCAAACCACATCCATTGTGGTCAGACTTGTCGCTGAACTTCCGGGGTTGCAGCAGTCCCTGCTAATCATACCAACCCACACCATCTCATGCCCAACGATCTCACCTGCAACCCCCAGCTCAAAACACTCTGGCTCTGTAATCCTGTTAATAGACTTGAGAAAACATCTAGTTCTATAGTTGTATATATTGCACAAGACCCAACCTGCAGCAAAGATAGGGTGCCGTGCACAAAGTACTTATGTAGAGCACTGGGCTGGCTATAGAATAGAGCAATGAATTATTAACATTCCTGGCATATTGGCTAAGGTGCTAAGAAATGGGGAGCATTGGGTCGCTGTCAATAAGCAACTTGTGCACAAATTTATGAGCTAGCTAATCTAACCTTTTGGTTGGAAAGGAGCAAGGCTATGACACTGCATCGCTGCTTACAGCATTGAGTATCACTGGTAAAGTTACCTGGGATCCAATATAAAGGAGAAAGATTGGGTGGGCATGACGTGCAGTTTTACACCTGAGGTTCTCCGTTTTACTATACCGTGTATGGAATCAGGATCTTTATCAATTTTTCTTTTTATCCACCACAACTTTGTTGTCTGGTGGAAAAGTGTAAACATGTGAATAAAACAATGAGTAATAAATATAGGTACAGTGACTGTCAGGCATTTGAAAAAAGAACCCGAATCCCTGACGCCAATACAAGCTGCACCGAGGTCTGAAAAAGCAGCGAACACGTTTTTCTATACCAGATATCAATCTAGTCTGGAACTCACTGGGGCCAATTCACTAAACTTTGATAAATTCAGTGCATTGCCGAGTGACTTTGCGTTGTCTTACCGCACTATAAAACAAATGTGTGTCAAAACGGTATTCACTAAGAAAAAACACAATTTTTTTAAAAAGTTCGGTAAAAAAAATGCAAGATCACATTACTCGTTTTCTTTTTTCTAAGTGTCATCACACTGAAACGCATTGATTTCAGCATCGGGGGCCCCCTGCTTCCCGAGTCACAGGCCCTGGTATGGGGTGCTGGTTCCCCCCTCTGCAGTATTAAAGTCCACGGGTCACGTGGGCCCTGACGTGGAGAATTTAAAATGGTGGGGAGACTGGCACCCCATAACGTGGCCTGTAACTCGGGAAGCAGGGGATCTGGGGCTGAAATCAACGTGGTTCAGCTCACGAGACCCCTGCTTCTGTACACTATTATTACTTTTCACATTTAAGCAGCTTTATACCTTAGCGGCTAGCCGCTAAGGCAATGAAGGGGTTAGGCACAGTAGCTGGTTTATTGGGGGTAGAGAAAGGTTGAGGGAGGACTTAACCCCCTTTCATTACCATAGCAGTGGTAACCGGTATGGTAATGAAGGGGTTAACCCCTCCCGCTACCCACCCAGGGGGGCCTAACCACCGACCCTGGGCCAAGTAACCCCTTCACCCCCAATAAACATTAAAATACCTACTACCTACGAACAACCCACCCCTCCCCACCCCCTGTAACCCCAACAACCCCCAACACGTACAGTAATGGGCAAAATTACTATTATCCAGATATGAATAATAGTGCATTTGCCCATTAAAAATAAAACCAGCCAGCATAAAGTAAATTAAAGTTCTACTTACCCCTGTCAGGATGAAGGTCGTCCTCGTATTCCTGGTCAATCCTGTGCAGTAAAACTAAAAGAAACTCCTTGTTATGCATATTGCAATTCCTTTAGCGCCAGCCTTTATCTAGCAACACAAGAATGCACGTTTTTATAGTACTATATGCATATCGGAGTTTAGGATTTTTTTTCTGGCACAAAAAAGTGATTTCGAGCATTTTTGGTCTTACCGCACGACTTGTTTTTGCCAGTGTTATAGTACTATGAAAAAAGCAGTTTTAGTGCGATATTGCACTGTTATCATAGCTTGGTGAATAGCAACAAAGGCAATATCGCACTATAAGGGCATTTATAGTGCTATAACCCACTTATCAAGTTTAGTGAATTATGTTTATCTCTAATTTAAAAATGTG
Organism: Ascaphus truei; assembly: GCF_040206685.1. Classification (NCBI taxonomy): domain Eukaryota; kingdom Metazoa; phylum Chordata; class Amphibia; order Anura; family Ascaphidae; genus Ascaphus; species Ascaphus truei. The sequence goes on along the minus strand of NC_134490.1, from coordinate 58,467,203 downwards.
CATGGAAATCTCAGAATTGAATCATCACTGCTATATTTTGTTTGTTTTTCAGTTCGAGGTCTCTCTCAAACATTAAAATAATTAGCAAATGCAGAGTAGGGGCTAGTGGTTGTCTTTGATGCATAATAAATCACAAATCATATTGTGGATGGAATGCAATTGTGATGCTGAGACTGACCTTGTGGGTCAGGTATTGGGATCTTATTTATAGTGGCAGATTGCAATTAAAACATCAGTTCTGTATGTCCTTAGAATATTACATCACTGTATTGTTCTGCTATGTACAATTTAGCATTCAATTGTATATATTAAAAGTATTATTCAAATGATTTTGAATAGCAAATGTTATACTGTTACTTAACCTACATTGCTCAAGTAAAAACAACGTATCAACTCAATTGACTTAGAAAGATGCAATCACCCTGAAAGTGCATATTTTACTTGTTATGCAAAAAAAAACCAAATGACACATTTTTATTTTACAAAATGCAACGTATTAGATACTCACTGCTGACAACAGTGGATGTAGAATACAAATGCATTGCGTGGCACAATCAGGAGTTTTGTGCTTCCTGGCACAGAACGCTTCACACTACAGAACAATATAACAAGGGAGTTATACTCTAAAGTGCATTAGTGACGATTAGGCACGAACACACGGAAACTTCCATTCACGTCAATAGGGGCTTCTGTGTGCTATGTCTGATGGGCACTAATGCATTTTAGAGCATAAACCCTCAAGAGGCAGAGAAGGGAAATAATGAATTTATCTCTGCTAAAGGAGCAATTCATGCTTTAAAAAAAATAATGTATTACTGGTTTTTAACATAGGGTTAAAGCAGGGGTCCCCTGAGCTGAACCCCATTCATTTCAGCTCTGGGGACCCCCTGATTTCCGAGATACTTACCTCCGTAGAGCGTGCAACTTTTAAAGCTCCTGAGTCATGTAGGCCAACAGGAAGCTGAACCTGATGACATCCCGGCTTCCTATTGGAGCAGGGAGCTTTGAAACGTCACCATTATGTCAACCCTGCTAGCCGAGCGGAACGGTTACTGGCACCCCCTATGGAGGTAATATCTCCGGAAGCAATGGGCACCTGGAGCTGAAATGAATGGGGTTCTTTAAAGGTGCCTGATGATGTAACGCGCATGTAATTGTTACGCACAATCCTATAAGTGCGACAGGCGGATCGCGTAACTAAATCACATCGTAAGCACAGAAATTGAGTTGGGGCAGCGGTCAGATCATCTTTTTATACCAATTCTATTTTTGCGTTTCCACAATTCTCCACATCAGGCCCAGGGGGGGCAAATTATTTCTTCTGGCTGCATATAATTGCACCAGATTTATCAAACAAAAAATACCAATTACTTTGTATGGGATTCCTCCCTTTGAGAAAAATGGTGCTGTTTTATCAAGAGTTTTGCAGCTGGGACACAGTAATTAGAAGGGGGAAGGTGTGGTATTCGTTCAACTGCAATAGTTCTGATCTGGGAAGTATCAGATGGGAAGCTCCCATTCAAGTCGATGGTTGCTTCCCGCTTGATAGTGTCAGATTAGCGTTACAGTTGAATGAATAACCTCTTACAGGCAGACATAAAGCAAGCACACTATTCCTGCAAAATGTATTTTTGCAGACTAACTGGAACAATTAATGTTTTTACTTCAAGAGGAGTATGTGCGTTGAGGTCCCCTTGAAAGGGTTAACTAAGACTACATAGGTATGAGATAATTAAGTAATAATCCCCGAAGAACAGGGCATTACTGGCCAATAATGCCCTGGCTGGGTTAAAGTGCCCCGGCTTCGCCTCGGGCCTTCAACTGTTCCAGCCAGAGCATTATTGGCCAGAAATGCCCTGTTCTTCGGGGACTATTACTATTATAGGCTAAATGTAGGCTTATTTAATAAATAATAGACACTTTGTATAGTTAAATAGATTTTTTTATTAAAATAATATGGTAAATACATGAAACCACCTCTATATACGCTTACACTGCAGATATCTATACCCACACACTGCCGCCCCCTCTGTGTACACACACACACACACACACACACACACACCAGCTCAACACACACAGCAGCTCAACACACACAAACTGCTTCTACACACACACACACACACAACACATCACCTCTACACACACCGCAGCTCTACACACACACACAACACAGCACCTCCTCTACACACTCAACACAGCACATCTACACACACAACACAGCAGCTACACACACACACACACACACACACACACACACACACACACACACACACACACACACACACACACACACACACACGCTCTACGCACACAAACTCTGCTGCTACACACACATGCTACACCCATAAACACTGCTGCTGACACTGACTCACGCACACACACAAACACTCACACAAGAGCTCTATACACACTCAGTGCTTGACTAGGCCACTGATTGAGCCACCTGTGCTGAAACAGGGATATCCATAAAAGCCGGCCTGTGTGCGGCTCTTGAGGACAGGTTTGGAGAACCCTGGCCTAGGGCACCAAATACCTTTGCACCGACCCTACTTGTAACATTTCAACTACTTGTTGATCCAATAAAAGGCATCATACCACCTACTTCCTCTCCCTCCTTTGTTACTACATGCATACGTGGCAATACCAGCAATAAAAAAAAACCTGTTCATAGAAATTAACAAACACTTATCAATGATCAACATTCCCATTTTTATTTTGACCAAAAAAGTTTTACGTTTAAGGTAATGCTCCTTGAATTATTAATCGATCCAAACACGCATACATCTTTCCCTTAGCTTCTTGATTATGCAATAGAGAATTTATTCCCAGTCAATAATAAAAAAAAAGCACTATTCCAATGCAGATCATTTATTCTTAATTGCTCCCATTAATTATCAACACATCTTAGTGAGGAATGTTTCTATATTAGAATGATATATCAAACCTTGTTAGTTTACAGAGTTCCATCAAAGCATGAAGCCTGTTACATTTGTTGATTGTCACTATTCATGAAGATTCCACATTTCCAGTGATTAGGTCTTAGTTACAGAGTCATTTTAGGTGATCTTCTCAATTTAAAGCTACAGGAATTGTGCAGTTTTGTGTGAGATCAGGGGAAAATAGATGAGTTAAGACAATTTGTAAACAGAGTATTTTTGTGACCCATTATGCCAGGGGTAGCCAACTCCAGTCCTTAAGAGCCACCAGCAAGTCAGTTTTTAAGAATATCCCTGCTTCAGCACAGGTGACTCAATCAGTGACTCAGTCATTGATCCTTAAAACCTGACCTATTCATGGCCCTTGAGGACTAGAGTTGGCCAGTCCGGTGTTAATTTAAAACCAGAGACAGAACATGAAACACAGACAGAGCTCAGTGCACATCCAGTGAAACTTATACACGGAACAGTGCCTAAATATATATGTATAGATATCTATTAAATAAAATGGTCTTTTAGTTTAACATTTTGGCCAAAGTGTTGTGAGCCCTTGAGCCACTACACGGCAGACCACATCTCAAGGGTACCTAACACTAATATAAATTCTTAATATCCTGTGCATTACCAGGAAGAATGATTTATAATAAATCTGTCAAAATTAGTTGCATAGTTCTAAGTCTGACTGAAGCTCTTATTAACCTGTACATTACCAGGAAAAGCACTCTGTATTAGATTTGTCACAATCAAACTGCAAGCAAGCAAGTTCCCCTGAGAGTGGGAGATGCAATGGAGTGAGCTTTTAACCATCTAAATGTTGGAGGGGGTGAGCTTCAACTAGGTAGGAGGAGCCACCCTCCAATCAGCTAAGACCAGCTGAACAAGAATTATAAAACATACAGGACACCTACAAGCTCATATTGAACCCCCAAAATAACCACAACATATATATATATAAGCATGTAAGTGTCACAGAGGAGTGCTACTGAGCATGGCAATATATATTTAAAACCAGAGACAGAACATGAAACACAGACAGAGCTCAGTGCACATCCAGTTAAACTTATACACAGTACAGTGTCTAAATATATATATTGAACCCCCAAAATAACCACAACATATATATATTTCATGTTCTGTCTCTGGTTTTAAATATATATTGCCATATAAATTCATTTTTTGTTGCATCACTATTTAAGCAGTTTTGTAGCAGTAAGACTTTGATATGTGATTACCATACAAGAGAGTAATACAAATGCTGCCTTAGGGTAGGCCCCCAGTAAAAGCTGCAGCGTTCACTATGGTTGGGCCCCCCTATGTACCTTGGCGTGCATTTGGCAGCTGCGCTCAACGACGAGTTTTTGTAAAGACAAGAAAATTGTCTTTACAACTTACGACGGAGGGCTGCCCCCCTCCCCCCCGGCGGTTCAGCCAATGAAGGCAAATCAGCCACGTGAGGTCATGGCCACGCCCCATGCAGCACCCCCACCACCCCGTCGCAATCTCCTGCAGCTCGCCACAGACCGCAGATTGCGGTTTCTACACATGCACGTGCCACCACCCCATTGACGTCTATAGGGATTTCCGGATGAAAGTGTGCAAAACTGCCACTTTTAGACTAGATAGCAGGCCGAACAAAAAAAAAAAAAAATATATATATATATATATAACGGATTTTCTGGCCTAGCCTGACCCACCCAATCTCACATTGGCCCCTGTGGTCTAACCAGTCCCCATTACATGGTAGTGTCTGGTGGTGCACCTGTTGGCAACAGGACTCCTGAGTCTCCCGCATGATGTTGTGTGGGGATTGCCAACCCAGACAGGCAGCTGAGGTAGTGTGCATGAGTCCTACCTATATCCAGTGCAGCGCCTCCACCTCATCAGGATCTCTGCGTCCGCAGGAAGATGTGACTGATGAGGAACTCCTCTGTGGTGCCTTCCCCTGCTGAGTAATTCCAGACTCACACAGTGAAGTGTCTTTATTCAAGGTCATCTTTATTGACGGTTCAGGCAGACTGCCCCTCATAGCGGTCGTACTTAGCCGCTCATGTTCTTGCTGCAATCCTTGGGAAGGTTCCTCCTTTTCTAATGGAGTTGCTTCCACCTCTCCCCTAAGGAAGATTCACCAGCTTCTCTCTGTCTGCTCTGAGCTGCACACAGTCACAGCTCTTGCATCAGCCCTCCACATGACTCTCCTGAACAGAGTCAAAACACCAACTCAACTGCACTAACTTTAGCCAGTCCTGTGTCTTATATCACCTAGGAACAGGCACATCTCTGATGTCACTAACCGTGGACATACAGCATGTTGTCACTTCCTTTGGGACATATGACACCTCACCAGGGTTTGAGGGCAAACCTCCATGATGACTACTGGCAATCCTGCATACTTACCAGGTTTACTGCCAGCATGAGAAAGAGATATGTACACCAATTTTACACATGGCTACATATATATATATATACAACTTAGGAGCCAGACAGAATTTGTAGGAGACAGAAGTTTGTTGAGCAGAGGGTGTGTGTTGGGGCATGACGATGACACATGCTTAAGGGATTTGTTGACCGGTTCTTTTGGCCAAAAAGACTGGGGCAGAAGCCTAATAATCAAGTAATATAAATGCTACCAGATAATCAAGAGTCAATATACAGTAGGTGTTGGGTGGAATAAGACATTTAGAAGCTGCATTATAAATGATTAGAATAGTTTACCATATGTATATAAATGAACTAAAATCATATGTGCTTGTAATATCTACATTTAATCAGTAAAACAAATCAAGTCATCGTATAATAATTAGGCAACATCACAATATGGGGCCATGTACATGATATTACTCACAGGACATTATATTTGACTGACTATTACTCTGGTAGGGAGGATGTGACCAAATTTATAAAGACAGAAATAGTGATGTGCCTCTAGATCAGGGATTACCAACCTTTTTTACATTGTGCTCCCCCTGCTAAAAAATATTTGTTCTGCAAACCGCTAATGAATAGATCTTATTGTCTGCTCATTAGACTATTGCTAATAAAACTGTGTGAACGATCCCAGGCACTATAGGGTCCTGAACTTGTGGGGGGGAACACACGCTTATTAAGTCCTCAAACTGCACCTCAGTATGTGCAGACAGTATGGGAGATATAGCTGTCACTTACTGCAGGGGGGCTTCCAAAGTCACACCCCACAATGCCTTGCTGCTGTGGATGCAAAGCATTGTGGGGAGCGACTTTGGAAGCTCTTGATTTAACTGACTGCTATAGCATCCACACTAAGGTGCAGTTTGGGGCCTTATTAAATGTGCAGTCCATACACGGGCTGAGAAACCCTCTATACTGACTGGGATCCGCCATTATAGATTTTTTTTGACACCACAAACCCGAACCCACTGGTGGGAATCAGTGCTCTAGATAATTTGCAAGATGTAGGTTTTATTGGATCAACATGTTTGTTCTTCATGATCATTTTACATATGAACTTTTTGTATAGTAATTTTCTTATTTTCTCCCCTGTGTAATTTATTAACACAGCACTTAAAAAAATATATACTTATAGGTTCCAGCAAACTGAAAATAAAACATTGATTGCATAGTAAAGAATATTGCAAACCTTTTTTCCAAGTATACCATAATTAATGCACTGCTATTCTCTAAAGCTATCTCCAATCAAGATCTACAGTATATTGTACTTGGCTTAATTGTTCTTTTTAGCAATAATTGGTCTGATTATTGTTCCCCTGGGAGAGATTGTGTGATGCTAAAGTGGTCAGAAAAGGTATTTGTCAGAAAAATGGATTCATCTTCATCAATATTTATTTGTTTCCTCTGTTTCACAATTTGTTTTCATTATTTCGTCATTGCTGATTGGTTACCTCTGTCAGGCTATCCAGGAAAGACAACGATTTGCCCGTAAAGACCTTCAGTTTACCTTGAACAAATATTGCTTTTTTTTTTTTTTTAAACCATGGCTTCTAGCATGTGCCAAGTAGTTCATCTATATGTTCTCAATAAAACAAGAGCCCGAGCAATCGTTACAAATGTATCCACTTCTTCTACTGTGCCAATGTGGGGTCTGTGATTCCTAATATTTAGTCGTTTGGAACAGATTTAACGTGAAATATAATTTTTTGCTTTTAAAGGTGACACTCACAGAGATAATTACAGTCAAATATGGTAACTGGCATTTTGCATCATAATCACTACCTTATAAAGCCCAAATAATTAGTTATTTCTGCTTGAAACATACAACCCATTTTTTAATATATTTACTTTTTATTTCATATCTGTTCAGCAAACTGAATAAACCTCCTTCCGAATTTGTGTGCTTTCCACACATACTGGAATATATTAGTTCAAAGCTTCTAACTCCAACCCACAGATGTTCAGCTGGCATAGATCTACCCTCGCCTGAAGGGAATCGAAACATTCATTAAAGATATTTTCCTCTCTATCAAAACACAAACCCTGTATATCAGCATGTCCTGGAACAGGATTGTGTTTTTTCCCTGTCTTCAGGCTGCCAGCACTCTTCAGCCTAGATGTTGCAACAATGTTGCAATCCATTGTGGGTTCCTTGGCAACCCCCCTGCCTTTTTACTAGGATGGACTGCTCCCCCTTCCCTTGCCAGGTGGTATTGTCCCAGTTAATTTCCCACCAACCCAGACAAGCATGCTGTCTTTTAGTACCAGCAGCCATCTTGAGCAGACATCTCTCCTATCCTGGTAAAGTTACTGGTTTTTACCTATCCCTATATCTTGCATTTAGCCACTTCCCTCATAGCTCCCCCTCCCCTCCATTGTTCTCATGTGCCAGTGTTCCCTCAATACTTCCCCCCCTTTTTATTTGTATGTTTTTGCTCCAAATAAACACTTCAGCAAGTAAGATACGGGGTTTGAGATTGAGTTTGGGATTGAGTTAACCTGCCTGTTTCTACTCATCTATTAGGGTGTGCTTGGGCCAGAACACAGCATATCTGTGATTTGAATACACTTCCACTGTAATATTACTTTGGTACAAATATATTATTATAGTCGGCTTTTAAGTTATAGTTTGGAACAGACGGTGACCTACGGGGCATCTATCTATCTATCTATCTATCTATCTATCTATCTATCTATCTATCTATCTATCTATCTATCTATCTATCTGTGTGTATGTTTGTGTGTGTGTATATATTCACACACACTCTATCTGTGTGTATGTTTGTGTGTGTGTATATATTCACACACACAAACACACACACACACACACACACACACACACACACACACACACACACACACACACACACACACACACACACACACACACACACACACACACACACACACACACACACACTGACTCATTAATCCTTATTGAAGAGATGTAAAAGTTTTAATACACTTGGTTAAGTTGGGTTTTGCTGAAGCTGCTCCTGTTTATTTTAATACTGAGAAATGGATGCAGTACATTGAAATAGAGAATGGGGATAAATACTGTATTCTTTCCAGCAGCTGTTTTTCGGACAAAAATCCCCATTGACGTCTATAGGGATTTCCGGATGAAAGTGTGCAGAACAGCCACTTTTAGACTAGATAGCAGGGTGAACAATAACATATACAACTTAGGAGCCAGACAGAATTTGTAGGAGCCAGAAGATTATTGAGCAGAGGGTGTGTGTTGGGGCATGACGATAACACATGCTTAAGGGATTTGTTGAGCAGGGCTGTGTATTAGGGAGTTTTGATTGTGGGGAGAATTTGAGGGAGGTGTTTAGGGAATTTGTTGAACAGGTAGGGGGGGGGGGAGTTTCTCGAGGGGCAAGACAGTGACAGAGACTCAAGTGGTTAAGTTGTAGTCCCAGGGTGGGGATGGGGTTTAAATGTAGTCAGGGTGGGGAAGGGGTTAAGAAGCAGTCTCATAAGGAGGTAGAAATTGAGGTGCAGTGATAGTGATCCTGTGGTCCTTGTCTGTGAAGGAGAGAAGATCTGTAATGTTTATTGCAGCTGCTGCACGCTGTCTCCCACAGAGCTGCCAGGCACCCCCCACCCTCTCTAACTCTCTTGTCTCCCTCCCCAACTCTCTTGTCTCCCTCCCCAACTCTCTTGTCTCCCTCCTCAACTCTCTTCCCTTCCTCCCCAACTCTCTTGTCTCCCTCCCCAACTCTCTTCCCTTCCTCCCCAACTCTCTTGTCTCCCTCCCCAACTCTCTTGTCTCCCTCCCCAACTCTCTTGTCTCCCTCCCCAACTCTCTTCTCTCCCTCCCCAACTCTCTTCTCTCCCCCCCCAACTCTCTTCCAGTTGCTCTGATGCAGTCGGAAGCGTGAATGGAACAGGGTGTGGAGGGCAGCACCTCTCCATACGAGACACACCAACACCTCCACCCTGCTACCATACACCAGTCAGCTTATATATTAGAGCATTGAGCGCACAGATAACATTTCTGGCGCCCGGGCGACCATGCGCCCAGATTTTTTCCTTGCCTGCTATATATACTTTAACTCAATATCTTTCTCTGAATCTAGCTTCAGTGTGTCTGTGTTCATTACTTTTGTTTCATGTTGTATACGGACAGTCATTAACTGAGCACCAGACGAGTTATACTTATTTTAATTATGTAATGTAGACATAAGCCACTTTTTAGATAAAGAACCATTGAATGGTATTTCTCACACACGTAGTAATCTAATATCGCACACATAAAATCATCAAAAACACTATTGTTGCAAACTTTAATAAACATTCGGTAGCCTGATGTCCTTGGCCAAAACAAATTACTTTTGAGAAATTAGTATTCGTGCCAGAACTGACCGAGAAGGTAGGATCATTAATAATGTAAGTCAGCAACAAACTACAATACTATCAATTAAAGCAGAATCCTACTAAACGGAGACAAAAAAAATCAATAGGATCAGCATAAATAAAAACCAGGCTGGGAAATGATGCTCCTGTCTCTGTTCAATTCAGGAAAAGGCAATGAATAACTCAGATGCTATTAAATTCAGTATGCAACACTAAAATGGGATTAGTTCATTCAGCATTTTGTGATTTCATTCATACCTAATAGAATGTTACTCACGTCAGAAAGGGTAATTTTATGAAAGGCGAGTATTTGACTCCATTTTTCTACACCCTATTGTGTAATGTCCCGGTGTGGTGAGCAGGGCATCCCCTCCCCCACAACCATTGTTTCTCCTTCTTTTTGCAGGAAGAAGGGTGTGTGCCCATTTAGGACCATCACTAGTTGATGAAGTTCCCTGCGTGGACTGAAACGTTGTCTCAGTATAGCAATGTTATAATATAATGGAATATTATCATGACCCTCTGTGTGCCTGCTGCTTCTCTGATAATCATGTATTGTTTTTGGTGTCTGTAACAGGGTGAAGTCTGTTACCAACAGCTAGGACTGTTGGATATCGGCCAGCAAATAGTTAATCCCTGCATAGATGAAAGAGGAGGATTGACAAGACCAGCTGGGTTTGTAAATTTTGAAGGCAGGCAGGTCTGACGTTTTGTTACTCCGTTGTGTTATAGTTACATAGATGAGGTTGAAAAAAGACATGCATCCATCAAGTTCAACCTGTGCTAAATTTAGACGACAGATACTTTCTCCTATATCCGTACTTACAGTATATTGATCCAGAGGAAGGCAAGCAAATACCCCAGTGAAATATCATCCAATGATCTCATAAGGGGAAAAAAATAATTCCTTCTTGACTCTAAGAATTGGCAATCAGATTACTCCCAGGATCAACATCTTCCCATGTTTACTTATTTGGTATATCCCTGTGTACCTTTCCTTTTTTAAAAGAAGTCCAACCTTTTTTGATCAGATCTATTGTATCTGCCATCACAGTCTCCATGGGTAATGAATTTCACATTTTAACTGCCCTTACTGTAAAGACACCTTTCCTTTGTTGCTGGTGAAATCTCCCTTCCTCCAAACTTAAGGGATGCCCCCAAGTCCTTTGTACTGCCCTTGGGATGAATAGTTCTTTTGAAAGCTCCTTGCACTGTCCCCAAATATATTTGTATATAGTTTTCATATACCCTCTTAGACACCTCTTTTCTGATATAAATAAATCTAATCTAGCAAGCCTCTCCTCCTAAATTAGATTGTCCATTCCCTTTATTAATTTGGTGGCTCTTCTCTAGTTCCATAATATCTTTTCTAAGGAGTGGTGACCAAAATTGTACTCCATATTCAAGGTGTGGTCTTACTAATGCTTTATAAAGGGGCATAATTATGTTTACTTCCCTTCCATCCATTGCCCGTTTAATGCAAGATAGGATATTGTTTGCCTTTGCAGCTACTGCATGACTTTGTGCACTATTGCTAAGCCTGCTGTCTACAAGCACTCCTAAGTCCTTCTCCATCAAGGATTCCCCTAATTTATCCCCATTTAATTTGTAAGTCACCTGTTTATTCTTGCTTCTCAAATGCATAAATGTAAAGTTATCTGTATTAAACCTTATCTGCCATTTACCTGCCCAAGTTTCGTCTATCAGAGTCCTTCTGGAGAGAAATTACACCCTGCTCTAATTCTACTACCTTACACAATTTAGTGTCATCAGCAAAGATGGAGACTTTGCTCTCTATGCCAACCTCAAGGTCATTAATACACAAGTTAAAAAGCAGGAGTCCCAGTACCGATCTCTGAGGTACTCCACTCACAACTTTAGCCCAACCTGAAAAAGTTCCATTTATGACAACTCTCTGTTGTCTATCCATCAACCAGTTTTCAATCCAGGTGCATACGTTATTACTGAGTCCAATTTGCTTTATTTTGTACACCAACCTCTTGTGTGTAACCGTATCAAAAGCCTTTGCAAAATCTAAGTAGAACACATCAACTGCATTACTCGGGTCTAAATTTCTAGTTACCTCCTCAAACAAACAAATAAGGTTAGTTTGGCATGGTCTATCCTTCATAAAACCATGCTGACTATTACTAATAATTTTGTTTTCCATTAGGTATTAGTGAATATTATCCCATATTAAACCTTCAAGCAGCTTCCCTACTATTGAAGTCACACTTACAGGTCTGTAATTCCCCGGTTGTGATCTAGCTCCCTTTTTAAATATAGGCACCACCAGGTTTTGTATATTGACTTTTGCTTGCTGGAGCTGTATTTTGTGTTGCTGAACTTTGACTGAATAAAAGTCTACATTTACTTTTCTAAACACATCTCCTATTGTTACCTCTGCATGTATCGCCTACAGAGTTGCACACAGAAAGGACTTCAGCGGCCTTTATGCTGCAGTACAGTAGCTGTATGTGAGTATGGAGTGCTGCTCAATGTCATGCTGTTATTTTAGGATGATGTCATAGGTGCAATGCAGAATGGGCCAAATATTGAAGACACAGTTTATTTACAACCAGTCATCTTTTGAGATTTCCATTTCAAAATTAGATACTAGATAAAGTGAACTTTTTGCTTTAAGGATGATTATATTTAGTTAATTAGCTAGTTTCATTTGTAAATTGTTGATTGCTGTTCTACAAATAACCAAAGCCATAGAAAAATAATCAGAAGATGATTTGGATGAATCTTTCTACAAGTATTAATGCTTAAATCAAACTCTGCTTCTAATACAAAGCTGTTTCTGTCATATTAACATAATCTACAGACGGTTCCTCACTGTGTTTACACTTTTCTTTGGGAGATTTTTATACCATTTGAGTTTTGCTGATTGCATGTGCATGATGTGTCAGATTGGCATAGTTCTTACAGACACATGACCAAACCCAGCATGCGATTCAGAGAGCAAGAGATTATCAAATAGGTAAGAAACTGTTTTTTTCCCCCATATATTTACTTTGAAGTGATGTCCTTAGGATCTAGCTTCCTATTTTAATCAGGGGTTTTTCTAAACCAAATGAGCCATCCATAGACAAATTATGAATAAATAAAAAAGAGTAAAGAGAGAGCATAAATCCATCATATAAAACATACATGCATTAAGTACAAGATACAGTAATGTTGATGATAGGGCCCTTTGGTTTCTGAGTCTATTATGTTTTTAACCAAAATCAGTAGTGCTTATGGTCAAATTAGAGAAGTGTAATGTGCTGTTGCTTCCAATGTTAGAGTCATATTCTGGTAGATGGCACTGGTGTTGACTGTTGTGATATGTTGCCAAACCCCAAAGCACTTACATCAGGGGTGGCCAACTCCAGTCTTCAAGGGCCAACAACAATTCAGGTTTTAAGGCTACTGATTGAGCCACCTGTTCTGAAGCAGGGATAGCCTTAAAGCCGGAACTGTTGGTGGCCCTTAAGGACTGGAGATGGCCACCCCTGACTTAGATAAATCAATTGGGTGTCTGGGGAAGGAAGGGTTATTAACAGACCAACAGCAAAGCAAATGCAATGTGTGAGGAACTTATACTGGAAGTGATGCTGGCAACAAAAACCATTGGACAGTCACTGAGATGATGTTGGTGAAGACCAATCCATCTTGATCCTATTAATAATTCTTGACACTAATATTTGTCAACATCAGGAGTAATAGGTCTCAATAATCAGCTTAGTCGGAAAAAGACCCCAGCGTGAGGAATTACTTCCCCTTTGGCTGTACACTAATAAAATCCCAAGAGTGTTTTCTCAAAATCCATCCAAGTTGTTCAAGCTTTCCCTATAAATGGACATTTTAAGTAAACCTTCAGGTGATGCCAGCCTGCTTATCATTTTTTGTTCGGATTTCTGTATCATTAGCAACCACAGAAAGCAAGACACAGCATCTTTTCTGATTTGAATTTAAATGAGGTATTTATTGTAAACACAGTGTAAATGCTGCCACGGCAATAATGGGCAGAAACATGTCTCATCTGTCTTGAACGTAAAATACAATTCTCTTGGGAAGGCCTTAAAAGAACGGTGGGGCATACTATGCTATAGATTGGCAGCTTTGTCTTAGTTCTTTTACTCCTGTGTATACTTTCTCAGACAGAAGTACAGTACAAAGTCCAATTAGTAGTTGGTTTTAGAAAGTTAAAACATTTTGTATATAAAAATGAATGCCGCACAGTCAAACTAACAGCCACTGAACTAGATTAACTGGGCTGTCAGTTTAAGAGTATCTGTAAATCCTAAATATGGACACTTAATAAATAATTCACTCTCTCACCACATAGCTAGCAATGTAGCCTTATTAAAGAGTCAACAAAACAATTTGCTCTTGTAGATCTCGGACTATGAACATATTATCGAGTAACACTAGAACTGAACTTTGGTACGTACAATAGTTTGAGATTTGAATGTTATTTTCTTCATGGAAATGAATGGTCTCCCATTTCTGCTATTATTGGGGACTGTAAAGGTGCTGGGGCTATACAAATTGGACATGAGCAACGTATTAAAGGCAGATAAAGTTAGGCGTACAGCTAGATAGTTGATTCAAGCCTAACCATTCAAATGCCTGGCTCTGGTTCTTCTCTCATTAGCTGAGAAAGGATAAGCCAAATAAGAGGACATGTATGGAAATAGCCAGAGGGAGCATGGAGCATGGGGAGAGAACATTTTTATAGCTACTGGGAAAATCTTTATTTTAACCCTAGATTGCATCATTCCGTTTTATACATGCCTGTCTGTGCTCTGCTTTTTTTTGCCTATTGTCTAATAGTGTTGGGCAACGTATCCAGCAGGTTGAAGGAGGAGCAAACTGGCAATTTTGAAAGCTTTTGAAGCAGATGAACTGGTTTCAAATCCTATTGTCGGCTCTTTGGGATCTACAGCAAATCACTTTATCTTCCGGTGCCTCAGACACCAGAAGTTAGATTGTAAGCTCTCTTGGGCAGGGCATACAACATTTGATACAGTATACAGCACTGAATATATTGGAAGAGCTACATAGGAAACACAAATATTATTATAATCTTATGCAAGTGTCTTAGGTGTGACTTTCTTATTGAATAAAGTACCACGTATTCATATAACATACCATATTAAATGTACTACCTGTACATAATGAAGGAAGTGGCTGGCCTCAGAGACACTGCGCTTGATTGGATCATCTCGTTCTTGAAAGACCACACGCAATCCACCCATATGGGATAACATATGGCACCATATACCACGGTTACATGTGGAGTACTACAAGCCTCATCACTTTCCCCCCTTCCTGTTCAACATCTGCATTAAACCTTTGGCAGACCTCATTAGGACGAGGATTTAGATTCCATATTTATGCCGATGACACTCAGATATACATTGGAGCATCCAATAATCATAAGGCCGTGCCTATAGTGCCGTCGTTGGCGACACAGCGGGTGATGTCACCCCATGCCGTCGCCACCGGCGAAAGTTACGTTTCGCTGGGTGGCGGGGTCGCGGGATTTCGGCAATTTGATTTGTTCAAGGGCGGTCACGTGACGCGACGGCCCTTGAAAAATTAAATTTTGCCGGCTTCAGATTTTCGCGACGTCGCTCCGTCGCTTGTCACTGTTGCGTGCACTATAAGCGCACGTGGTGGTGGTGGCGGCGGTAATGTGTTTGTTTTTGGCCGACGTCGCATCGCCGGCACTATAAGCGCGGCCTAAGTAACAAACCAATTCACTTACTCAATGTTTTAATGACATCTAAGAATGAATTACTTCTAATTTACTTCAACTTAATCCTGATAAAACTGAAATAATGATTCTACAAGCAAAGGAGCACCCTACTATTAAGCAAATACCAAGAGCTCAGGAACTCTGCCCTTCGATAGGTAACAGTTACATTACAAAAAAGCAAGTAAGAAATTTAAGAGTCATCATGAATCGCCAAGACACCCTCTCATTCCAAATCAACACCACAGCTAAAGATTCAGTCAGTGCTCTGAGAATGATAAAGAGGATTGCCCATCCCTGTCATAAAAAGTTCTCATCACAGTCACCCTGGTCCTTTCTCAACTAGGCAGTAATAACTGTCTCTATGTAGGAATGCTGACCTACCTTTTTCTACTATCCAGGCAATCCAGAACTCTGCAGCCAGATATCAGTGGCACCAGGAAGCTCGACCATATCACCCATCGACTGAGGAAACTTCACTGGTTGCCCACCAAGCAAAAAGCAATGCTTTAACAGCTCACTATGATACACCTGGCACACCATGACACAGGTACCCTCTACATTCAAAACATTTAAGTTCCACAAACCCACCTCGAATCTACGATCCTAAAACCATCAATTTATAAAAGTCATCAGATTCAAACGCACTAGACGAACTTGTCGTGCCCTTTCAGTACCGGGAGTCAGCCAGTGGAATACTCTCCCCATATCGATCAGAAACATCAAAGAACATCCCACTTTCAGGAAACGGTTCAGGACTTGGCTCTTCTAAATCGCCGTTCCGAACCCCGATTTAATTGTTTGCTCCACCTTTGGAGTTTAAAAAAAGTGCATAGGAGCAGGCAGGGCCACAGACAGCTTTCCCGGGCTCAGGACTAAAATTTCCACTACGGTCCTGTAAGAGATGTGTAGAGGTATGCAAAATGGAGACCATTTTTAGGGTGAAATTAATATAAGGCTTTATTGTCTGTTCCTTTAAATAACACAGCAAACAAAAATATAGATAAAACAAATAATAAACCCCTATCCCTTTGTAAGGGCTAACTAATTTCCAGAGACCCTATCTGCAGGACTGGAGGGTTATTCTCATTATCGGCCTATCACCCCAAAAGTCTCAAGAAGTACCTTAAGCAGGTGGCCCTCAAGGTCAGTCTCTGGCAGGTTCCTGGGCCCTCTGTGTCCAGGAAATTTAGGTCGCTGGATGTCTTGATCTCAGCACAGCCTTTGTGCTCAAGACAGTGTCTGTGTGCAGGCTTCTCTGCTTTCCTGTGTCAGCCCAATTTTGAGCTAAGGAATCCTTCTCCTGTTTCTCACAGGCTTTTCTAAAAGTCCTAATCAGCCAGGAGGAGTCTGGTTGATTACCTGTGTGCAATTAACCAGCACACTGCTGGATTTAGAGACAGTTTCTCTCAAACCGTGATAAGTCCCTGTTACAGGCCCCTCACCTACGTGTCGGCACCCTTTACACACACTTCACTCTCACCCCCCTTGTCACCCTTTAATTTACCCCCTCTTCCACTCCCCCCAATATTATAATATATTGTATAATAATATATAATTATTTACACACAGTATATATATATATATATATATATATATATATATATATATATATATATATATATATATATACAAATGTAAATACAACTGTATGCTCATCTGCATGTCTTAGGCAGGTCTGCAACCCCGCCTTTCACCATTATCACCCAGCACACAGCACTTATATATACACATACATATACACACACAATATAAGCCACCCCCCAAACACACATGCAATATATAAACCTCCTCAAACACAATATATAAGCCCCCTCCTTAAACACACACACACACACACACACACACTATATAATCCCCCTCCCCAAACACACACACACACACACACACACACACACACACACACACACACACACACACACACACACACACACACACACACACACACACACACACACACACACACACACACACACACACACACACACACAATATAAGCCGCCCCCAAACACACATGCAATATATAAGCCCCCCCAACACACACACAGAATATAAGCCGCCCCCAAACACACATGCAATATATAAGCCGCCCCCAAACACACACACACACACACACACACATACACACACAAACACACACAATATATAATCCCCCCTGCCCAAACACACATACAATATAAGCCCCTTTCCAATCACACACACAATATCAGCCCCCTCCCCAAACACACACACATGTGCAAATATAAGCCCACTCCCCAAACACACACACACAAACACAATGAAGCCACCCTACACACACACATTGGGGGGTAAGGGGCCTGGGAGGTTGGTATAAGGGAGGCCTGGGGCATGTAAGCTTACCTGGTGCCCTTGGAAGGGCCTGTTGGAACAGCATGACCGATGCACAGAAGGGCCCTGCAGGCTACGGAAGCCAGACAAAGGGGCTGGGGAAGGGAGGGATAAATGGGACCAGTGTCAAGCAAAGGGGAGGGCCCGTCAGTCCTGCATGAGAGGGGGGAAAGATGGACAATTGGGGGCGGCCCCAGAAAATGGGAGGGCACATCTTTCTTGCACAGAGAGAGAGCTGTATGGTTGCCAGAAGGGAGGCCCAGCCCCTTGAATGGCCAGGCCCAGGACAGTAGTCCCGGCTGTCCCCCCCTGTTAGCAGCCCTGGTAGCAGGGTTCGCTCTGTGTATTGTTATTATTATCGTTTATTTGTGAAGCACCAACATATTCTGCAGCGCTGAACAATGGGGTCCATGGAGTTATGTATATTACAATAACATGAACAGTTACATACAGGTGAGAGCACACATGCACAAACAGATACAGAGAGGTAATGAGGGCCCTGCTCGTGAGAGCTTACAGTCTATAGGGAATGAGGAACAATGTTGAAACAAGAAGGTAAGGCTCATTGTAGGATAAGGTGGGGCTCAGGTTGGAATATGGCCCAGTCTGACCACTGAATCCATTACAGTTTTGGGGGGCAGGGGGGATGTTACATAATATAGGGTGGAGACTAGTACAGCCACACAGCTGGTTCCAAAGGGGTTGGGGGCAGAGGGGAGTTGGATGTTACAGGTAAAGCAAGTTTTAAAATTGTGTGTATGCGCTATACAAGACATTGAGATAGAGAGTTAGATAATGTATGGATCCTGGAGAAACATTCCGAGGCCGCTCAGAATTGGCCTAACCACTGTGAAATCCTTTGATGTTTATTGTATGATAAATTGCTGGTAGATTTGTGTGAATTTTTAGTTAACGGAAACAGCAAGATTTGCAGAAATATTCACCAAGTATAGCTAATTTGTAACGTCATGTGGCCGTTTGTATACTGCCACATTCTCAAAGAGTGGCAACATTTAACTGAAAACCATGACACATTTTGCAAAGCTAATTTGAAGGTATTTGCACATGTCCAATTGCATCAAGGCGGTTCTGTTTGCGTTGGAGTAAGGGACGTCTTCTGTTATAATTAGGACAGAAAGACATTTTAAAGGGAAATGTTTAAGCTTTAACGATGATGAAAATAGATTAGGTATGTAGTGTAATTTGCAAATTGAGTATGGAGTAAAGAAAAAAATTGCAGATTATATTTAGGCTCATTTATAATAATCTTTGCTAGATACACATATATGTTAGTGCTAGAGCGGTACTTCGACATTGCTGATCTCTCTAGCACAGAAAGAGTTAACATCATCGTACAAGCCTGTAATAATTGTTTGGATGCAGCTAGTAGAGAGGAGCGCCCTGTATGAGAGCCATCAGGTTCACATTATCCGCTGAGAGTAGTCTGATTGCCTCCCTGATTCACCTGTCCCCTAATGCCGGTTTAACTTTTCTATCCTGCAGAGACATCAGTAGTTCCCATTTCAGCCCTTCAGCATCTTTTACTTCTTTGGAAGCTGCTGTGTCTAAGGGGTTTACTGTGCCTCCACGAAGAGCTCCCACGCAGTGAGAGAGAATGGTGAAAGCAAGACTGTAAATCTGCCCTTTCGGCTGCAGAAAAGCAGGACTACAATAGAGATTCAGCGTACAGGTGGTCACTACAGCACAAAATCCAGGGGGCAGCTAAAGCTTTGTGTGGTCCAGCTTCACAGTTATTTATTATCTGAACAATGTGCAGCTTTTCTTTGTTAACACAAACAAGCTTATAGCAACACTAAAAGTGCGCTGTGTGTGTGAGTCCAGCTTTATCACGCTACACAGTAATCCAAGATAGAGTGCTTATTATCCCAGGCTATTATGTTGGGCATACACAAATATAATGCATTTTGTTATTATTTATAGTGATGTACATTAACTCATTTTGTTCCCAACACATGTAATGCTGCCTAACTCTAATACTGCGCTACCTGTAATGCATTTCCTACCTCTAATGAATACTTCTATTTTTTTATATCAATAACTTCCTACTGTAACCAATGACAAAATCCCAGTGTAGAGTGCACGACATTGTACACATTCCTGCTTAAGGGGCCACACTGCGGACAGCAATGGGCGGCCCTTGATCCAGTGTCACTGTATGGGTCTGCTGAGTACATCTGAACTCTACTGCTCAAACCAATGTTTCCAGCAAAGGGAACTTGAGCATGAGTTAGAGCGGGGTGCGCAAGATTTTTCAGGGGGGGGGCGCGGTGGTTGCAGACACCCTGTGCGCTTCCCCACAGCACTTAAATCAAATGCCGGGGGATCGCGTGAGGCCTCTGCAATGTCTCCTACCTTGTCTTCTGAGACTCGTCGCCATCGCAACGCGGCGTCAAATGATGCTGTGGGGTTACGTGACGTCACACTGTCATGGCATCAGGATGTCACATGACCCCGCGGCGCCATTTGACGCCGAAGACAAGGGAGGGGGGCACGAGGAGGTAAGGAGAGCAGGCAGGGGTGCGAAGGGGGAAAAGTTTGCACACCCCTGAGTTAGAGTGATGTTGCTAGAATTAACTAATCCTATTTACTTCAAAGATAGAGCGATGAACAGAGCACACAAGCAAAACGGAGCAGGAAGGCCCCAGAATCAAAAATTGAATAAAAGGGCACTTTAATGTGTCAAGAGACCCATCCAACGCGTTTCGAACGTCGCAGCGTTCTTTTCCAATGAGACTGATTGTGGATGGGCTTGTACCACCTACCACCTGTCTTCAGGAGGATAGTACCCATACAAGTGGTTATTATGTACTACCATTAATACCATTACTCATTATTATTACCTTGGATGAAGTGGTTTTGGCTTACAATATTCTTGATTTTCCTGGCATTGGAGCGCTTTAGCCTATTTTTTCTACCTATTTACTTCAAACACTGGGATGTGTTTACGGTTGCCAGTTACCATACTGCTCATAAGGAAGGTCCTTCAATGTGTATGTGAGCCCCACTGTATTTACAGCAGTCCTTATAATACCCAATTATCTGGCATCTACATTTAGCATAGGTTAAACTTAATGGACACGTCTTTTTTTCAACCTCATCAACTATGCAACTTCCTATCACAATTTAGTTTCAAACTCAAGACATTTCTCATCTTAATTGCACTTTATATTACCTCCATATTCTAACAAATGCTTGAAATAAAACAATTGCTTCCAAAGTATCCATAATCACATATTTATATTATGTACTGTACATATTTCAGTAGATATTAAATAGAATATAAATAGCTCCTGGTCAGCCCTTCCGTTTTCGGAGGGGAAATTACCTTCATTTGGAAACTCCACAAAATGTCAGGACATTAATCACATTTTCTGGCTACAAATCAAATATACTGTGTGCCTGCGGGTGTAAGCTTTAGTGCCAAACTACTACTTTACATGTTTATTTCACAACAACAAAAAAACCATTAGCAGCTATAATTTCCCTGGGCTTCCTACAAACAAGGAGCACAAAGATTGTTGATGTTGCCGTGCATTGTGTAGTAGTACATTGGGCTGCGTGATTAATGGCAATGTTAAGAGCTCCCTCCATTATTTTCACTTTACAAGACAAGCTCCCTTTATTATTGTGATCTTTAATGGGTTTATTTAAAATGTACGTTTCCAATGCTAAAACATTAGTGACAGCCTCCGATATGCTTCAATAATACGTAGTTGCACATGTTCCCTCACTTAATTCTGCTTACTCTAGTTACAAATGTTACATCTAATGTAATATATTTAGTGCCAGCCTAATCATTAAACATCCGATGTTTGAATACTTACCTTTTCTCAACTTTAGCTTGGATACAAACTCATGTATTTTACAAGGTAAGTTTATTCGTGATCCTATGAATAATCGATCCTTGCAACCTTGATTACTAGAGGAACTAAACTAAAAATGCTGATTTATGTCTCATTAATTTCAGTCCATGAAAAGGTCACTAAAAATAAAAGTCTTTGGACCTTCTCATGTTCCCTCTCACACAGTCACCTGGCTTCTAAGCTCCACCTTCAGCGATGCTCTTGTGGTGCTCAACGTGACCTTCAGCTGCGAGGCATTCTTTTTCCAGCATTTTCTCTGCATTCTTCAGTGTAGCCTGTACTTCTAATTTTTCTTGCGCCAATTGCGTCTTCACTTTCTGTGCTTGGTGAAGCTTCTCAGTCTCATCACTGACCTGACCAGTCAGGTTTAAAACCTCTTCCTTCAGGTGTATATTCTCCATTTTCACCGTCTCTATATCCCTTAGGACCGTCTCATTGGCTTTCTTCAAAGTACCCAGCTCTGTAGTTATACAGTGGCCCTCCTGGCGTGAGAGCTTCAGCTCTGTTTTGAGCGTGCAAGCCCCTTGGTGAGAAACTTCTAAGTCTTTGATGAAGTTTTGCACATCTCTCTGGGACATCTTATAGCATAGTTTCCAGTCAGGACTTGTTCTCTCTGATTCCATGTTAGCAATTGCGGTGTTGGCCTTATCCAAACATGTCTTCGGCTCCTCCAACTCACTCCGTAAGAGATGCTCTGTTTCTTTAACGCCTCATACTCAAGTATAGCTGGGAGTATACACCTCTGTACCTCGGCGTTCGCTTCTCGCTCCCTATTCAATTTCTCCTGCAAGACATCATAATCACGATGGGCAGTTTGGAGTGCAGAAATTAAGGCCTCCTTGTCCTGGATCAAGGATTCAGCTTCCCTTTGCTCCTCCTTTTCCTTTGCCACCGTTCCTGTGACAATTCTGCCCATCACTCCGGTCTGCAGCACATCTCGGTGCCTTGCTGACGGCTGTTGTCCTGGTTCATGACAGGCCCAGCATACTGAATCCTTTAGAAAGTCACCTGGTTTCCTTCTAGCCGACATGGATCCGAACTCCTGGTCACCGACTCCAAGGTTATGGGGTCCTGCGCTCTGGACACTGGTCACTTTTGCAGCTTTCATCTGCGGGTACGTCTCTCGGGGCCACATATGCGTCGTCATCATAATCATCATATGGCCTGAAGGGACACTGTTTTGTATGGTTATGTACATTGCAAAACTGACACTTGACGGCGGCCATTTTAAAACCCCATTTTTTTTCCACACCCGATGAGGCAGACTTTGCATAACACATGTAATTTGTACGTGCTTTACAATCTTTGAACCTTCTGGGTTCTTCTTAGGGCAACATCTTTGCCAAAATTCATTTTCACTTTCTTTTATACCAGACAGGGCAAATTCTTCACACATCACTTGCTAGCTGCAAATTCACTCGCTTCAGCAAAAGACATTAGCTTTACACAGCAATCCTTTCATACCCGACGGGTCAAATTTTACACTCAGCACTTGCTGGCTGTAAATTCAATGCTTCAGCAAAATAACACGTTTTTTTCCCCGCTTGAGTTCAGTGTCTCAACACATCTTCATCTACTGACCCCCAGAGGCGTAGCATCCCACTTCTGACACCACCTGTGGCAGGACGGCCTCGGGGCGGGGTCAGTAAGACGCTAGACACCATGGGAAACGTTAAACTATAGTGGGTTATTAGCCACAACCAAAATAAAGTACGGGTGCACTGTCCCTTTAAAAACTACTTTCTAGAAATGAAAGCCTATTCCCGTTAGGGAAACTAACTCACTTCTTGAGCCCTTACTAAAAGGACAGCCAGCTAATCTGGTTATGCCCAAAATATATGCTACACAAAGTATAACCAATAAGTATAACAAAGTCTTATCTGTGATGCAGCTCCAACAGCAAACAGGAACACAGTTCCGGGGAGCAGGCTGTGTCCAGCCTCGCAGCAATCTTTATCTTTATCCTGGGTTGGGGTCCCAGCAGCATAGCTCCTCGCAGGACTGGGGGACCAGAGCAACAGCTACGGCTTCCCAGCCGGGAGAAGTCTCTCCACCCTCACGTGGAAAAACAAGCTCAACTTGTGTGAGCAACTTCCTGCTTTTTAAAGCACTTGTTTCACTGATGAGTTCAGCCCCTGTTTAATCAGTCTTCAGCTGTGCTTTCTCTGTCTGAGGAGATTAACACTCTGTGAACTGGCTGCAGCATCTCTCCATTCACTGTTCCAGCCTACTGAGTCAGTGACTCTGTCACAATATATATATATATATATATATATATATATATATATATATATATATATATATATATATATATATATAGTTATACGTTACCGTTCCAAGGATTGGTAAACAAGAGACAGCACTCAATGTTGAAAATCAAAGTGTATTAGTGATAGCAAAAATACATCCAGAAACCCAACGTTTCGGTCCTACAGAATGGGACCTTCCTCAGGGGGGGATATATATATATATAAAATGTAATGGATGCTGGGGTCAGGAAACATTCATTTATAAAATCGGCATATTCGCGGAATGCCGAGAAGCGGGTGTCATGGTTGACCAGGTCTTTTAACACATTTATATTTAAGGGATCAATCACAAGGCAAAACACAGCAGTGAAATAAATTGAGGTTTGTTTGGATAAGACCTCGGAAACACACAGAAATACAAAATACAGAGAATACACACACTTACTGGGGTCTGGGGATTGAGATCTAGCCCTTTCCTAGTTGCAGGGCTCCTGCTTCAGCAAAAGGCATTACCCTGTCTGCTCCGGTTTGTTCCAGCCACCTGGCTGAGCCTCTCCATGCTTCTCTGGGGGTGTGTGAATAGCTCTTTCACCCAGAAGAGCATTTGAGAAGCCCACCAGCAGCTGCTTGTTCCTTCAAATCTCCAACAGAAAATCTCTAACATCTGCTACACTGCTCTCCCTTATATAGGTCTTGATGCCTATCTAATACATAGAGGGGTCTGGCAGCCAATTAGAGCATGGATTGTGGTTGTGCATTCAATGATAGAAGAGGAAAATTCAAAACTTGCCAATAGAAATCGTGCCTATGAGTTTGACATCCAGCAACCGTTTTCCTGGCCAGCCCCATACCTCCTGTGTTCCTGGCTCCACGGTGTCTACTGAAACAAAGGCTTTCTGCTCCAGATAACCTGTTCACAGCCCTTTCCGCTCACCATGTGCCACAAACCTGCATTTATTTTGCTATGCTAATCTACCTCTGGCTGCCTTTTGTCACAAACTGTTTTTTCCTCACAGGAGAAACACACAAGGCATTGTAGTTTTAAAACACATCAACACTGAAACTTGATCCCTAGAGCTAGCACTCTACAATTTGGACCTAAAATGTGGGGTCTGTGAACTGGGCTCTAAAAGCTGTTCTAGGACACCAGCCCCTAAACCCAATACAGTAACAGTAACATTTGATCCCTAGAGCTGACACTCTCAAACTGGGATCTGCGAGTGGGGGTTCTAAACCCTGTGTTAGCATACAAACCCCCTAGACCCAGCTCTAATACCTTGCTGGCAGGCAGTATAGGTTAACCCTGTTTGCCCCAGAATATCCACTTTTTCCCTCATGTTCCAGAAGTCTCTGCCCTGTAGCTATTTCTCATAAGGGGCTACCCATACAAGGCAACCCACTTATATCTTGCACAGGCAGCTGCGAGACCATGAGTCAAAGGGAATACAGCATGGAATGCCTTAACTGGCCCACTGGGCTTACATAGTTAACCCCGCACACACGGTTCCTAGCTTATAACACTGTGGGGGACAATCTAAGGAGAACAGAATTACAGGGCAACATGGTAAGGTACAATCTTAGACCCAAGAGTTTACACTCTCAGCCCTTGCCATACGGTTTCAGGGGCAGCCAGCTGGGCTCCACCTTTATTAATGAAGACTGGTTACCCCCTACGTCACAGCAGGGTCCTACTGTACCTTCTTCCATTCCATAAGAGAACTGTCAAACCAAGGGGTGTGGTGGTGTGAGGTGAGGGGTTTCATGCGAACAGGAGCTATAATATCCATCGAGGCACTCATACCTCTATTGTAGTAATGGACAAGAGCACAGGGATCCACACAGGCACTCAATATATCAAAGAAATCCAGGTGTGCCATCAGGCCCTGGGGAGTCAGACCCTTCAATGGGCAATACCTGGTCACCTCCATGGGTGAGGGTCTATTTGGGGGGAAGGGAGGGGCTCTGAGAACTAAATGGAGTGGTAGTTTGACCTGATAACTGGGTTTATTGTTAGGTCAGAGACTTCTAAATCGGTCTGGAAAACAAGATAAAGTGTGTGTTCACTTATGGGTAGCAGAGCAATCAGCTTGTGTGAAGCCCAGAGCATTCATTGTGTGGAGGAGGTCTTGGCCAAATTGAGAGAGTTTCTCATTGACCCAGGCATTGAAATCCTCCAAGATAAGCCATCTTGGGTGCTCCAGTAATAGGCCAGCAAGGAGGTCTGCAATTTCCTGCAGAAATACCTTCTCATCTTCACGGGGCGGTAGATGAGAAGGACTCTAAAGCCCATGCTGATAGCACTCTGGGCAGCAATACACTCAAATGATTGAGTTAGCCCCATTGGGAGGGCCCTAAGTTTCAAAGTTGTTTTAAAATAGATTGCCACACCTCCCCTATGTCCCGGTCTTGAGCAGTGAAACACAGAATACGTTGTTGTGACAGCAGCTTCTAAAATGGGGGCTACGTTTTCATCTAGCCAAATCTCTGTGATATGTTAGGTCTGATGATTCAATAAGGTCAGCTATAACTGCCTTCTTGTCCCTAATAGATCTAGCATTGCAGCAGACAGTTCTAATAGGACACGCCGGGTGGTCTGAGAGAGTTCTGTCCCTTCAGAGTAGGATTTCTGGGGATCAACCTGGAAGGACCCCTAATTCTGTTCTTCCGTACCCTAGCTGGTGTATTGGACACACTTCTGTCTCCTCTCTGGCTGTGTGGGTGAGCAGGAAAATAAGTTAGTTAGGAAGGTGTGGGAGAGAGTTGGTTTATTGTATGCTTGCCCACCATGGCAGCCCCGGTGAGTTTAAAAAAAAAAAATGCTATAGGACACTTCTCCACATCAGATCAGGCTTACTCGAGTGAGGGGTGAATGCTCTTTCAAGCGGATGTGTGAAAAACCTTTCAAGAGGAGATTCCTGAAGCTTCCACATGTACAGAGAGCATGGTTTGTAGAACAATAGCACATTTCTTGTGACTTGTGCAATTTTTCTGTGTTGAAAAGTATCCTTATCCCAGTGGAATAACATGTAAACACAGATACCCAGCAAGCTCAAACTCCCACACCCACCACAAAGTGAATATATATTTATGTCAACCAGGAAGTGTTCACAGTGTAGTGTAGGACCTGCATTATTTTGGTTATACCTTGACGTTGGTATGCAGGCTTATGACGCCTTTGGCCAAAGGGTTAACTAAATAACCAATTATTATTATTGAAGTATTTTACTTTATATGTTTTGTCAATTGGATGCAGCATTGGGCACCCCCTGTCTCTTGTTATATACAATTGCCACGCTCAGTAGCTCTCTGGTTGACATAAATATATATTCACTTTGTGGTGGGTGTGGGAGTTTGAGCTTGCTGGGTATCTGTGTTAACCTATGTCTCTTTGGAGGCTGTGGCACCTCCCCCCAGAGCTCACTCCTCCTCCTTCACCCTTTTAACTTGGAAGGTCATTTCACTTGCTGCAGGAACAAGACCCATTATGGTTTCCCCTCTCACAGAGGTAAAAGGAAGTGTTCACAGTGTAGTGTAGGACCTGCATTATTTTGGTTATACCTTGACGTTGGTATGCAGGCTTATGACGCCTTTGGCCAAAGGGTTAACTAAATAACCAATTATTATTATTGAAGTATTTTACTTTATATGTTTTGTCAATTGGATGCAGCATTGGGCACCCCCTAAATAACATGTAAATACTGTATACGGAGAAGGAGTGTTAATTTAATCCTAAAGGGGTCAGACATCCTAATTTTAAAAATTCCGAATGTTTTTTTGTTTTGTTGTTTCCATCTCTTCTATTTAATAAGACATGTTCTGTAACCTTACATTTTAAGAAACTTGGACCATTGTTGTGTACCTCCTTAAAATGTCTTGAGACGCAATGTAACATGTATCCATTTGTAATGGAGGTTTTTTTGCTGTTAATTCCACATACTGTAAATTGCAGAAACATTCCAAAAAGTACACACACACGGAAAAATCCAGTGTGTGTGTGTGTGTGTGTGTGTGTGTGTATGTATGTAGGTAAGAGAAGGTACCTTAGCTCTAAACACAAAAAAAATGAATTTATATATAAAGTACAATAAACAATTCAGCTTTAAGCAGGGAATGTGGCAGAAAGCAGAGAGACACCTCCCAGACAGAATTCTAGCACTATTCATAATAATTTAACACTTTTACTATTGTTCTCTATAAAACTGTAATCATTCAGTTTCTGTGGATTTCCTCACATGGAAATAGCCCTGTATGTAGCTATACCTATACTGTACAAAATAGTTTACAGTATGATTACAATATATATATATACAGACAAGTAATATTTATCAATAGATATTATTATGTAGCGCTGCTCCCCCCCTCCCCCCTCCCCCCCCCTCTGGGAGATCTTGCCCTGACTACAGGTCTGTGTGGATATGGTTACCTGTGAGGGTCTAGGAGAGATGAGCTTCTGCGATGATAAGGGGAAACAGGACAGGCTTTTGGTGATCCTCAGACTCTCAGTTTGGTGTCATCAGCGCCTCCAGTCACAGTAGGCTTCAGGGATCCTGAAGATAGTCCCCACCACGACAGATATCTCTAATACTCCTACCCAATAGACTGTTACTTAAGCAGGAGTATATAAAAAGGGATCTTTATTCAGGCAGCCACTGCAGGATGTCATTACAGTGTATGCCTTGTATTGGAGAATGGGTCCCATACCCCTGGATGGTGCTGGCCCTCTGGCAATATGGAGGCCTTGTGCTCTGCACAGATCTAGGTTGCATCTCTGCTCCAGGAGGAGCTGGAGGCATGTCTCAACCCCAGGGGGGCCGAGCTGGACTCTCTCTCCCAGCCGGGAGAGAGTGAGAGCTCCACTCTACCCCATGAGGGGGAGAGCTGGACTGAAACAATTTGGAACACTTCCTCCCTAAGGCTCAGAGGGGGAGGGCACAGGGTCTGCACTAGGATTGGTTGTACAAAGACTCCTAATCACCTTCACCCCTGTCACTCAGACACGCAGCAGGAGGAGGGGTAAACCCACAGGACTGCCTGTAGCTATCAGAACTTACGTGACAGGAAGACAGAAAGATAGTCTGGACCAGCCATGGCTATAATTAATATTATCGATAGTAATGTTAAAGCTTTCAGTTCATTTTTTGATTGGTGAGATTGTTTCCCTTGACTATTTACTATGGCTTCAGTGAATATGGAGTTCTTTCCTAAAAACGAATGGCAGCATATTGCTTGAAAGCACAGAGATTTCAGATACTACTTATGCTGCTTTATTAGAGCAAGGTTTGGCTGTTCGTGTTGAATTTATGTTCTTGTGTATCAAACTTGTCTGGATCAGAAAAAAAAAAAAGAAAGAAAGTAGAATCTAGTTTCAAGATTTATTTATGGGATGAGAATTTAGAAAGATATCAGCGTAGAGGTATTTTCAGTCTGGTGCATCCAAACTATAAAAATGTTATGAGCTTCCCTTAGCACCAACAATATATTTCTGAGCCGAGACAGCATAAATGGCTAAATTCCGAGGAATTCCTTCGGAAGTACCTGTGATATACCTTTCATTCCCCAAAGTGTACAATAAATAATAATGCAATTTTTCAATATGATTTATTTTAGAGCATTTAAGAGAGGCTTATTCCTGTAACATGGGATTTCCGAGAAAAATGATATTACAAATATCAGATTTTGACAGATTTGCCCTGTAGTAAACTCATTAGCTGTGAATTATTGTTAGAAGAAAAATCACATTTGTTTGGCGACTTCATGGATCAACCATTTATGATTGTTATAATTACCTTGGATACGATCTTTTATAGCAACAATGATGTAAAGTGTATTTCCACAAGGCAAGTGGGATTCTAGAGAATCTTTTCAGATCACTTTTGCATTTGAGATATTTGGCGATTTTCTGCTCTTTGCTTAAATATGGTCCACTACAGCAGTGGAATGGTTAACCATTTACTTCAGGACAGCTGCAAAATTACTAATATTGAGTTAATTACCAAGGCTCTATCCATAAATATTTGTAAGCTTCCCAAATTTAAAACATTGTTCTTGGACTTAATCTTTGAAACTAATCTTTTAATCGTTGAAGATTCCATCATTACTGGCCAATGCATATTACACTGAATTTGAACATTGCACAACTAGCTTTTAAAAATAAATAAAAAAATATTCTCCCAGATATAAACATATCACATTTATGGTTTTTTAAAAACATCTTAGAAAATGCCCATTTCTGTCCCTGTTTGAGTATGGAGATACACAGCCCTTGTCTTTAAAGCATGAAATAGCACTGTCGCCTGAAACGTTATCTTGTATTTGCAAGTCCAAACCATTGAAAAAAGTGTTACTTAGGTGTTAATTTTGTTAGGTCTTTGAAATTGTGTGCTATGCAAATTTAGGATGCAAATGAGTAAACTTCACAAAATTAAGTACTTATATCATATTCAATAAAGTGCAAGATACTGTAGAAGTTGCCAAGGAAAATCTCTCAAGTTTCTTGTGCCTGGTGAGAGGGATAATTTGGCTATGGGATTGTGTATTGATATGTCCAATCACAAGTATAATAGGCTAGCCTGTGTCATAGTAATAAGGTGTATGAGTTATTCTTTTTCCGGTTTCCATCATAGACTCATCAAAATATTATTTCTTAATTTTTTTTTTACAGCATAAGCGTTTAATACACTTCCCATACTTATCAGACTCCATAAATAAATTCCCTGACAATCACTCATTACTAATTTGCTGACAAATAGGAATACCAGGGGAGGATTTCCAGCCCAAACCCCAAAAATGCATTACAATTGCCTACATTCCGAATCTAAGGTAATCACTCAACATCTATAAAATCACGTAATGGTTCTCCTAACTTTAAATGAAGACCTAATATTAAACAATATTGTAAACCTTATTGATTTTGCATGAGTTAGAAATATAAGATTCCTAAATATCCTGAGCAGTGTAATTTGAAACCATACACTCAATTAGTTTATGGTGAGTAAAAGAAGGACATAACCCTACACCATACAAAACACAGCAAAGATAAAACATGCATGAGTGTGTTACTATGTTTTACACAGGTACACAACCATACTTCATTCATCCCATTATCACGTGCCATACAATGGTGAAGTTGCAGACAAGTAATCTGGGTAGTCACATGCAAATGAGTTCCCAGTAAGCTTGTTACTTTTAGCTTTTTATTCATTTTATTTCAAGGATTCCCCACTTCTAATGCTGCACTAAACTGCTTACACACTGCATACATTGCTTACACACTGCTTACACACTGCTTATACACTGCTTATACACTGCTTACACACTGCTTACACACTGCTTATACACTGCTTACACACTGGTTACACACGGCTTACACATCATAAGCAAAGCCGCACAGAAACCAGCTGCTCTGTCCTTTTAGATTTATCCGTTTCAGCCCAGTACAGCAAAGATAAAATACTCAAAAGTGTGTTAGCACAGGAACGGCCAACTCCAGTCCTCAAGGGCCACCAACAAGTCAAGTTTTAAGGCTATCCGTGCTTCAGCACAGGTGACTCAGTCAATGATTGAGCCACCTGTGCTGAAGCAAAGATATCTTTAAAACCTGACCTGTTGGTGGCCCTTGAGGACTGAAGTTGGCCACCCCCGTGTTAGCACGTTTTCCACAGGTCCACAAACCTGCTTTATTCACCCCAAAGACATGTCATACTGTACACTGGTTAAGCAGCAGACAAGAATGTAGGGTAGTAGCTGATATACATTTTTCCTCTGGTTATTTACATGGTGTGGCAAGCTGACATACTGTATGTGTCTCAGTATCCCTAATAAAGGACGCTTACAGAAATATACAGATATTCTATTTTACTGGCACATTGGTGGTTATTCATTAAACTGGAATAGTGGCGATCAAGGCACTACCACATGGAGAGGGGTCGGAGCTGCAGCTCCCCAGCTACTGTCTGCAATCCTCTCCCTCCTCCCGTTGAGTCCAACTTGATCCCGACAGGAGGAGGGAGCTGCGGAGTCCTTGGACCGGCGCAGCATTGAGAAGATCTCCTCATCCCAGGGTAAGATTGTTGGGGTGTAAGTGAGAGGCAGGGGGGGGGGGGGAGTGGAAGAGAGGGAGTGTAAGGGGGCTTCAGTATAGAGGCCCCCGTGCTCTTCCCAACAATGATTAAACGGATTGCCAATGGAGAACGCGGGGCCTTTGTAAATGTCTCTTACCTTCTCCAGAGTGGCATCTCCTCCTGCAGCGTCGCGTTGTCACTGCGACCCGATGGCAAATGGCGACATGTTACCATGACAACGGGATGTCACATGACGCCACATTGTAGGAGGAGGAGGGCTGCTATTGAAGGAATCGCTGAATATTAGGCAATATCAGGCCGATATTTGCCTACAATCCGCTCCTGCAAATAACCCCTGTCCTCTCCCAGAATACGTCCGAGGGAATTTCATAAGCTGAGCCTGGTAGCTGTTTTTTTTTTATAAACATCATTCCCCAGAGGAAGGAGACAGATAAACCCTTAACCTGCAGTTATGTAGAGGTATGCTTTAACACTGAAACTTTACATAAATAAGTATTGTAAACTCGGTATCCCAAATTCAATTTTGTCTTCCTCTTTTCCAGTTAGAGTATCACTCCTTAATTGCCCCAAAATGCAATACCCTGAGACAAAAAATTTACCCCCAGCAAAGGAAAGCAGTAAAAGCCATAATGTGTATTACAGTAAAACTAAATGATGTAGATGTCCACACAGAAAGGTCATGTGGGCCATTACTGGCATGCGCCTCCTTCAATTAAAAAATAAATAAATAACTAAATTCGAATACATATATCTAAAGAATTAGAAAATTCTTGCAAACGCATATAATGATAACTCAGTGCAAAGCACAGACAGGGTGGCATTGGTGGGACATTTGGTACTCTGGTTTTGCCCCGGTTTTCTAATCCATTTTATGCAAATTCTGAATTTGCTGCTATTAATAGAAATGTGCATTTTATTCATCGTAACTAACCAAGAACGCGATGGTTAGTTTCTGTAAATGCCGGTGGAAATATTTTCGCTCTGGGATAATAGGAATGTACATCCTCTTTGAACCTACAGCCAGCACCATTGCAGCAGTGGACATCAATGTGAGTTTTGTTTCTTCATATTTATCTGTAAATACCCCCAGACACCTTCACTCTGTCTCAATTGAAGGCACAAAATGTACTAACTAATTAACTAACTAACTATGGTACATGTATAGAGCTGGCTCATATCCATCTCTCTTGATTAGATGGGGTGCCTTGAAACATTGCTTTCGCTTTGTTTTTGCCTATATGAAATCCTATCTCCCTGTTTCCCAATAACATTTCTCTGGACCAACAATCTCCAACAAAAACTGGACTTGGGTCTGGAGCTGTTACTACTACATTGTTGCTCTGTTGCCCCTACGTTTGCAATATTTTTTTATTGGAAACTTCTGCGTGCATGGCCATGTCTATCTAAGAATAAAATAATAACAGTGAATATTAGGTTTGAACTGACAAACTAAAAATAATGGACTTTTGAGCCGTAAACGGCAATACTGCCCCAAAAAGTATTCTTGCCATAGTCATTAAAGAGTTACTACAATCTCAACCTGTCAAAAAGAGTTATGTACAATTTAATTTGGTCTTTGATATGTAGTGTATGTGCACATTTTGAGTGCAAATGAGCGAATGTCGCCAGATTAAGTATTCACACGCTACTTAATAATGTGCAGAATCCCACACATTTCTTGCATCAAGCCCTCTCTGGTGAGATTGATTATTCACCTATGGGAAATACTGTATATAAAGTTTTTTCTGCCACAAGTAAAGAAGGTTAGCCAGTGTTACTGCATAAATCAGGGGTGGCCAACTCCAGGACGCAAGGGCCACCAACAGGTCAGGTTTTATGGATATCCGTGCTACAGCAGCAAAGGTGGCTCAATCAGTGGCTCAGTTGTTGATTGAGCCACCTGTGCTGAAGCGGGGATATCCTGAAAACCTCACCTGTTGGTGGCCCTTGAGGACTGGAGTTGGCCACCCCTGCTATAAATGTTTGTTTTTAGAAGCAATATATTTGTATAGAGAACTCTCATTGAATACAGTGAGAACTCACACTTTCTATCACTACAACCAGGCTTTCATTTTTATCCAAACCTTTATCTGAGATAATCACAAATGTGTTTTTGAGTATTCGAGGGACTGCATCATTGTAGTATTGTTTATTGGATTGAAAGGCATCCATTCTAGAGAACAGACTTCACCTTGTTTTGAGTGCCACTTTCAACCATTAGGAGGCACCTAAGCACTGCTAATACCTCCTGGAGTCTTGCAGTAATAACGAGGGTTCTGACAATATCTTTGTCGGGTCAAACAGCCTCAGATAAATTATGTCCTGTTAGGAAGTTCAGATACTCCCTGCCATTTTCCTGTGAAGATTAAACACCTGCCTGGCATTTTTTTAGATCCAAACGTTTGTCACATTATTTTCTTAACTACATTGACAGCCCAGGGACTCCCCATCACATTTTATTTAATCAGAAAAGGCACTGAGTCATGTTGAGAACATTTTTTTAAAACAATGATGCATTTTAATAGTCTCACGTGTGTAATAAAAATCAGTGACGATTGCCGTTATAATCATTAAAGCTCAAAAACAACAATAAAAAATCCATATGATAAACTTTAGGAAAATGTATTCATTTTATTCCCTTTGTTACGCTCAGTCTTACAATCTCCAGCTAATAATACTGTAAAGATAAGTCACATTTTGGGAAGACAATTAACACCTTTGCTAAGAGAAACGTGTCTTGCGGTCTGATTAAAGATACATTTTTAGTACACGTGTTGCAATGATAAAGGCTCTTGCTGCATACATTAGATATGCAAGATAGCAGTGGAAGCACTTCACCCGTTATGGTTTTTAAACTCAGACTCCAGAAAGACAGATTAGCAAATTTAGACTCATTTTGGTAATATTTGTTTTACTATGTGGGTTTATTTTATTATCTATAATAGAGGTGGGCTAATTGTTTTGGCGGATTTGGATCCGCAGCGGATCGGCGGATCCTTTTGGTCCATGGATTTCAGCGGATCAATCTAAAAAAATAGCGATTTGCGTTTTGCAGTTTTTTTTATTATTATTACCGATATGCTCTGCGGATTCTTAAGAATTCACCAACGGATTGCTGAATCCACGGATTGGATTCTATAAATCCATCACCACTGCTTCACCACTGGTGGCTCATTCGGTCCCTGCTTCAGCACCGGTGGCTTAATCAGTCCCTGATTCAGCACAGGTGGCTCAATCAGTGGCTCAGTCAAAGACTGAGCCACTGATTGAGCCACTTGTGCTGAAGCAGAGATATCCTGAAAGCCTGACCTGTTTAGTAGCCCTTCAGAACTACAGTTGGCAACCCCTGGTATAGAGACTCTTCTTTTCTGACACATTTGAAACACATGGTGTTGTAATGAGATGTTAATGTAAAACAACACTGCTATGTTTTCAAATCCCTTCCTCTGTTTTATTGCTTGATCATGTTATTATTTTAACCCCACATTCAATAGACGGAGATTGTCAATCTACAATATCATCTCTAGGGACCGTTGTGTAATGTTTCTGCAAGAAGGACCTGGAAAACAATGCAGGGCTCCAGCGATATTGTTCTGGTGCCGTATGCAGAAAAATGATTACATATTAGATGGAAAAAAAAGGCAGTTCAAGATTTAAATTAAAATGGAGTGGTAGGTCAGGGTTACTCATTACAAAATTATAATACGATAGAGGGTTTCATGTGACATGTAAAGCAAAACATTTGCATGGAAACCTCAAGGTTTTAGATGACAAAAACGCACAGTTGCCACTTGTATGTTTTACGTTTTAATGTACAGATTACAGTAAATAAAAATATCACTTGTGAGCACATTCGCATGTCTCAGGCAGGTCGGCAACCCTGTCTTTCCCCATTATCGCTTAGGTTAAGGCCCCGCTCCCAGAGTCAGCGCGCCCGCACTGCAGACAGGCGGGGCGCTGACATACACAGACCGCGATATGCGGTCTGTAGGGAGCGGGAGCCGGAGCGGGAGGTGGGCGGGAGTGGGAGGTTTGAGCGGGAGGGGGGGCGTGGCTTGAGCGGAGGGACCCGCTACTCTCCCCCCCCTCCCTCCACGGCTCGGGTAAGTAAAAAAGCAACACACACACACAGACAGAGGCAGGCACTCACGCAACCAGACACACACACACACACACACACACACACACACACACACACGCACACACGCACACACGCACACACGCACACACGCACACACGCACACACGCACACACGCACACACGCACTCAGGCACACACACACACGCACACGCACACGCACACACAGACAGGCACGCACGCACTCAGACACACACACAGACAGGCACTCAGACACACACACAGACAGGCACTCAGACACACACACAGACAGGCACTCACGCTGCTTTCACTCCACACTCCTCCCCGCTCCCCGAAGCCTCTCCTCCTCAAGAAGCCTCCCCTCCCCATTGGCTCACAGCCACACCACGTGATGCGTCACCGCTAGGGAACATCATTCTCTTGTATCCCATAGCGGCTGACGCGCCACAGCGTGTAGTAAGCTGTGCAGCCAGGGGGGACCGGGACCGGCTCAGCAGGATTCCCCTGCTGGTGGGGAACTCGCGTGTGGCCACCCGCGCCAACGAGCGCAGCGGGACCGAGGCCTTAGCTAACAGTGCTTCCACTGGAGTCAAGGATTCTGGGTAATGACATGGATAATGGGTAATGACATGCAAATGAGCATATTAACAATATCTAAATGTTGTTGGCATCTCTCTCCCTCATCCCCTCCTCCATCCCCCCCCTCTCTCTCTCCTCATTCCCCTCTAGAGAAGAGGTAAGAATCCCGGTAAGTGGCCCTGATAGAGGGGGGGGGGGGGGGGGGAGGAGACTGTCTCTCTCCTTCTCATTCTCCCCCCACTCTGCCTCTCTCTCTCCCCCATCTCTTCCTCTCCCCCCACCCTCACAACACACACACACACACACACACACGCGCGCACGCGCACGCACGCACACACACACACACACACACACACACACACTACACATACTACCCCCCACAATACACACACACTCCTCACAATACACCCACACACTGCTCCCACTCCCCCACAATACACACACACACAATACCCCTGTCCCCCACAATACCCCATCCCTAATACCACTCCCTTCCCACACACCCCACACCTTGCCTTGGGGGAAACCCCTGGTGCCACACAGTCACTTATATTGAACCAAAATTCTGTCTGGATCCTACTTCGGACATGCACCAGTGGGGTGAGGAGGCCGGGCCAGCAGGGGACGGGGGAGTGGAGGCCCACCTGCTGGACGCAACTTCCCACACCAGCTGGCAGGTCCCTCACAGCCACCGGGATGATGTCCCTGCTCTGCACCCTGGTTCGCGCATAGGGTTTGAGTGCATTGGTTTACATGTTATCCATTTTAACATGGAACTCTATAAACTTATGTCTGCCATATTACACAGCTTTTCAGCACAGCCTGGATTAAAGAAGTGCATATCCAGCAAAGTTACTCAGACAGCTATTTTGACTTTTTGGGGTCTCATCAGTGCAAGGTTGGATGCTGGCTATGCAACGGGAAACTGGTATGTGGGTGTTACTAGACAATAAAAAAAGTTATGTGGATAACAAATGTGACCTTGGGGAAAGACAGGGTTGCAGACCTGTCTGAGACATGCAAATGAACCACAAGTGGTATTTTTATTTACTGTATGGTGGAAGATTTTTGGTACTTTTTTTTTTACCATCCATAACATACCTGAAAGTACAGATTAAAATCTTTAACTGCAAAAAGTTTAGAGGATATCATGCGAAAAAAAGTGAATTTATTCTTTTACTGCAAAGTACTTAAGTAATTGCTTGTACTTCACATTTTTAACTTTTCTCAAATTTAACAAGTTTGGGTTTAGCCCAGGAGATGCATATATATTGGCAGAGCCTGGGCTTAGATAGATGAGCTCCAATATCAATAACTTCCCTCTATAAAGTCAGGTAGTATTATCATTCATAGTTGAAGATACATTGATGATATATATGATAAGCTTTTCCAATTCTGCAGTGTTTGCTTAGGTATACTAAAACACTGTTATTATGAAATTACCTCAAATTACATTTTAGATATCGGCTGTTGTACAATTTTGCCACTTTTAAAAGAAATTGTGATTTGTTATTTAGTTATATTACTCAATGTAATATGCTCAATCACTGTACCCTTACATGAGGTAGCAAGTTAGGGATCCTAGTGAAGAAGAATTACTGTACATTGTGTCAAGCATCTTCCACTGTTTGGATTACTTAAAGGAGCAATCCAGCAGTCAATATTTTTTGTGTTTAAAAAAACAAATAGGATTGAACCAGGGGGTCTCTATATCTTATCCCTCTTAATTTCAGCTCTGGGGATCCCCTGCTTCCAGAGATACTTACCCCCAAAGGGGGTCATGTGGGCCAATTGGAAGCTACACCGCATTATGTCACGGCTTCCTATTGGCCAGCAGGACACTGGAGATTTTAAGTTTCCATTATGTGATCCCCGCTAGCGAGCTGGGGCGTCTACCGGAAACCCCTATGGAGTTAAGTATCTCCAGAAGCAGGGGGTCCCCAGAGCTGAAATTAATAGGGTTCAGCTCCAGAGATCCCCTGTTTCAATCCTATGTTTAAAAAAAAAACATAGAAGAATTTGCCCACTTGAATTGCCTCTTTAAGGTAAATTATTTATCTTCTGTAATAGTTACAATATTCTTTTAACCCTTAACAGCTACAGCAATCATATGAACATTTATGCTATTCAACTGCATCTGAGTGAGAAGTAGAAGTGTATTCATGAGAACTGCTTTAAGTATTGTTGCATGTTAGAGCTTGAAATCCAAAGATTTGCAGCGGAGCACAGCTGAAGAATGGGGCCAGCACCAGCAGTGAAGGGTTAAAAATATAGATTTATTGAGACATGGTATGAACGGGGGGGAGACAGAACACACTCTGATGCGTTTCAGGCTATACAGCCCTTTATCAAAGAGTACAATCGCGTCTCACAAGCCCGCAGTTATGAAGGGGATTCCCCGCCTCCATTACCCAGTGATGCCGCGCGGTGTTGCATGTTAGAATAAGAAGATGAAAAAAGAAAAACCTGGCGCCAAATGTTCAAATGGTAAGTCCTGTGATCCTCAAAGAATCTGCACGAGTGCTTGACAGACCATGAAATGAGAGAAAAGAAAACAAACACAGATCATAGCGTATAACTGCTGGGTAACTCAATATAACACTATAAAACATATAACAGTGAGACTCCTAGTGACAAACTAAAATAAAGAATTTATTAAAACATGAACTATGTCATAAAAATAGCAATGAAGCAATGGAGAGCAGCTGGTCATCCGGAGATGGTAAAATCAAAACCCTACTTACAACAAGCAGGGTGATAACAGGCGATGTTACAACAGTGTCCTCTCGGCGCAGGGGAATCTCCTGGCAGAGTGCAAACTCTGCTCCGCCGGTACTCTCGCCCAAAATCCCTTCCGTGGTGTACAAGGAATGTGCCAGTGGGGGAGGCAGTCTCTCGGGTGCACAGTCCAACAGCACGTGTGGCTGGTTCCCCTTCCTTCCTCCTCCTTGCTCACAGGCAATCAACGCGCGCGAGTGTGCCCGTACACTTAAAGGGATAGGGGCTGCTGTCTGGATGCCGGAGGCTAACAGAAAACTGGAAGCACTAGACTGACCGCTCTAACAAAGGCTCAATGCAATCCTCAGGGTGACCGTGTCACCCGCCCTACGCGTTTCGTAGAAATGAATCTACTTCCTCAGGGGCTCTTTATGTAAAGGATATTTTTTCACTGTTTATTATCATATTGGTGTTTAAACTTTAGCGCTACTATCACAATTTTTCTTTTTTGAGGATTTTTTACGTGTTAGAATAAAACATGATTTTACTAGAGAAATATGTTTTCTAAATGCCTGTGCACATCAATTGTGATATTGCAAGCTGAAGCACACTGATTAAAAGCTAATCTGTAAATCTTCAGGCTTAACACAGCCAGTGGAGAATGTGATTGAAAAACCTTATAAAGTATACAAAAAGATAGTCAAATATATAGCTGTTATTATGCACCTTTCACATGTAACAAATTAACAATCCAGTCCTGGATGAGTGGGTACCGCAGCGAGGAATGTAAGTGCTAACAAAAGGAACAACACTCAGTTAGGGACTTTGGTACAATAACTTCAAATCAAAGACGGTAAATCTCTTAACAATGGAGGGCATATACTTCATAAAGCCTCCTTGAGCATCTGATATGCTATTCATGTTATTTTGCTCCGCGTGTATTTTGTAGCACGCATGCATCAGAACAGAGCAAACATGACTTGTTGTAGCACTGTTTTGAAAGCGTTTTGGTAGAGCTGGGGCCCATGTACCCTTTCCAATATATGTGAGCATTGCTAATTTAATGATTAAATATTAGATAGGTGCTATTTAAGGAATGATATAACACTGCCTTGTTATATTCCTTCATGAATCCCTTACTAAGTTACTAAAGTCTCCGTGCTGCAAACTTGGGCTAAACCAGTGCAGAAAAACAGCACCACAATGATCAAAGAAAAGGAATCCTATTGATAGCAACTGAAGTTTTTCCTGGGATAAATCTCGTACAATTTTTTTGCACTGGTTTTTGCAGCTTGTAGAGTACAGTAAATGACCC
This sequence comes from Ascaphus truei, assembly GCF_040206685.1. Taxonomy (NCBI): domain Eukaryota; kingdom Metazoa; phylum Chordata; class Amphibia; order Anura; family Ascaphidae; genus Ascaphus; species Ascaphus truei. The sequence goes on along the minus strand of NC_134490.1, from coordinate 58,426,456 downwards.
CAACAGGAGTCTTAAATAATACCCCCCACTTCTATTCTCAAGTTCATCAACCATTTCTTCTACATTTTTTTTTTTTATAACTTAAATTTTATTGAATATTTCAAACAGGAGATACAATACACAATGCACAAGACAGGCAATTCTGAAAGTATTCTCCACTGTAAACAGTAATATAAATCATAAGATGATTCCCGACCTTTCGGGCCCTACTTAGCCGGGTTATTCCGGATGGAATAGAAATAATAATAATAATTATAACGGAAATAAAAAAAATAGGGGAGGAGGGAGGGAGAGGTAGGATGGGGACTGGATATGGAGAGGACATCAATCCGGGTAGCAGATCGCCGCTTGTCTCGCATCTTCCTTGACTGATCGCCTCTGTGGTAATCCTATTTGTATCTGTATACTCAACCTACTTTGTGTTCTCGCTCCCAAAGGAGAACGCATCTTTATCTGTCATAGTCAGATTGTGTTACTCTCAACCCCGGGGATATCTGTCTGCGCTAACCAAGGTGTCCAGACTTTTAGGAAATTGGTGCCAGTGTCGTTAACTAAACTCGTCAACTTTTCCATCTGGCAGATAAACCACATTTGATTCCGAATCTTTGGGATACTTGGAATATCGGGGTGTTTCCATAATGCTGCGATCTCGCTCTGCGTTGCTATTGGAAAATGTGCTATATATTTATATATATTTATATATACATACATATATATTTATATATTTATATATTTATTGTGTGCTTTTGATAGACCCATTAGTGGTCTGTTCAAGAGGAACAGCCATGGGTCCAGGGGAATAGTGAGGCCAAAGATCCTCCGTATCCAATTTCTAATTTCGTCCCACAGTGGGGAGATCTGCTGGCAGGACCACAGCATATGTAACAGATCGGCCGATCCCCCGCACTGCCTAGGTCACAGCGGGGAGGATCCCGGCACGAACTTGGCTAATTTCATTGGGGTGAGGTACCACCGCATTAAAACCTTATATGCGTTCTCCTTTAGTGTGGTGCATATGGAGCTTTTTGCTGTAGCTAGGTATATGGCATTCCATTCCTCATCTTCTATGGTCTCTCCCAGATCCTTCTCACATTGGGTCCTAAATGACAGAGGTTGCCGTCTAGAGCCTGCAGAATCGATCACCTCTCTGTACAGCTGTGATGTGATTCCCCTTGTGTCGGTCTCTGCCAAACAGAGCTTTTCAAAAGTCGTCAAGGGGGGATATGGGGCAAATTTATTGTAGAATGCTCGGAGCTGGAGGTATCTAAAAAATTCCGAATGGGGTATATCTTTTTCTAACCTGACGTGGTCAAATGTTTTAATCTTTCTATTGTAACCCTCCAGGTCTTTGATCCGTATAAATCCTTTTTGTTTCCAAATTGACGCATCTCCCCTAGCAGGCCCGGAGCGAACTTGGAATTGTTCCAAATTGGGGACATTGAGGAATTACCTATTGTGAGGGAGTATTTGATTTTAGCAGCCTCCCAGACAGACAGCGAGTTGGTCATCGAGGAGAGCGGCGTGCCAGCGAATTGTCGCGTTGTTTTAGTTAGCCAAATCAAGCTGCTGAGTTTTAATGGAGCACAAGCAGCACTCTCTAGCTCCTCCCATCTTTTCAATTGCGGATTGGATTGCCATTGTATAATTTGGCTTAATTGAGCCGCTTTGTAGTATGAAAGCAGGCAGGGTACTGCTAGGCCACTCGCTAGGACAGGTCTTTTCATATTTAATTTGTTGACTCTCGGCTTTTTCCCTCCCCAGATAAATTTGGAGATTTCAGACTGAAGTGAGAGCAGATCCTTCAGTCTGAGTGGCACTGGTAACGTCTGGAAAAGGTATAGGATACGGGGAAGTAGATTCATTTTGACGCTATGTATCCTACCTATCCAGGATATCCGTATGGCAGACCACTTATGTAGGTCAGATATCAATGTCCGAATTAGGTTGGGATAATTTGCATTATAGATGTCTTTGGAGTCTTTAGTTATGTAGACTCCTAGATATTTTATGTATTTCTGTTGCCAATTGAATTTAAAGTTTAGTTGTATCAGCTTCTCTACATGTCTAGGGAGATTGATGTTGAGGGCTTCAGATTTAGATTGATTTATTTTGAATCACGAAATGACCGAGAATCTGTTTAATAAGTCTTAGAGGTTTAGGAGGGATGTGAGAGGTTTTGAGATAATTAAAAGTATATCATCTGCGTACAGGGCCGCTTTATGTGATTGAGAATATGCGTTTAACCCTGTGATGTCCGGATTTCCTCTAATTTGCACCGCCAGTGGTTCAATACACAGGGCGAACAAAAGAGGGGATAATGGGCACCCCTGTCTCGTGCCGCTTTTAATTTAAAAGGGAAGTGACGGGAAGCCCTGATGTATCACCCTGGCGGTAGGTCCTGAGTATAGCGATAGAATCGCCCCACTCACCCGATCCCCAAAGCCAAATGCCGCAAGCGTCTCCCTCAGGTACGGCCATTCTATCCTATCAAAAGCCTTTTCTGCATCCAGACTTAACAGCATACTTTGTGTGTTATTTGTATTAGCTAATTCTACCAGCTCAATAAATCGCCGGGTATTGTCCGCTGCTTGTCTTCCCTTAATGAATCCGACCGGATCTGGGTGTATAAATCTTGGTAGGATTAGACATAATCTATTGGCCAATACTTTAGCATATATTTTAATATCAGTATTAATTAGGAATATGGGCCTATAACTTTTGCAATCCAGCGGATCCTTAACGGGTTTATGAATTAATCATATAGATGCCTGTAACATCTCTCTGGGGATGGGGGCTCCTGCTAATATCGCATTAAACACATGGAACAACCTAGGGGCTAGTAATTTGGCAAATTGCCTATAATATAGCCCCAAAAAGCCATCTGGCCCGGGGCCTTTGAGGGCTTGAGTTCCTTGATGGCTTGAAACACTTCTTCGATAGAGAAATCAGCGCCCATAGCCTCCTTCTCCACTTCCGTCAATCTCCCCAGGTTTGAGCTGGCTAAGAAATCTCTCAGCGACTTGCTCGTTTTAGCATTGTGTGCCCCTTTCTCTCCATTGTATAATGTTTCGTAAAATGAACCAAATTCCTCCACTATTTTTTTAGGGTTGGCTGTGGGTGTGCCTGATTTTAAGCGTATAGCTTGGATGTTAAACTTCGCTTGCCTATCTCTTAGTGCTCGGGTCAGCATAATATCCGGCCTGTTTGCTTTTTCGTAAAATTTCCTCTTAAACCAACTCAGTGAATTATCTGCCCTGGAGGTCAACAGTATATTCAGTTCAATTTTGGTATCCTTCAATTCTTGCAGTAATTGAGAGTCTGGATTACTCTTATGTTTTGATGTGAGGGAATGTAATTTAGTTTGGAGCTCAACAATTTTGGAGTCTCTTGCGTTTTCTCCTAGCTGTGGTGCTGATCAAAATGTTCCTCAGCGTCGCTTTGTGAGCCTCACTTAATACAAACTGGGATTCCGCAGAGCCCATGTTTGTATGGAAGAATTGATCAATTTCATTGCATATAGCCTCACAAATCTCGGGACTTTTAGGATTGATTCGTTGAGCTTCCAGTTCGCCCTTGGTCTTCCCGTTCGGATGTGTTCGCACCTTAGCTCTATTGGTGCATGGTCAGACCATAAAATGTCATGGATCCCAGCTCGGGAGACCAGAGGGACCAGTTGGCAGGAGACAAAAAAGTAATCGATTCTGCTGTAGGAGCTATGAGGGTGGGAATAGAACGTATAGTCCCTATCCGTCGGGTGTAGTTCCCTCCATATGTCGGTCAATTGGTTGGCTTTGAGGCCCTTGCGTAGAGAGGTCATCGTTTTTTTATTCACTGTACCCGTACTCCCTGATCTATCTAAACTCGGCTGCATGACCGTATTGATATCTCCTGCGAGTATGACACAGCCCCTAGTATTAGAGCGTAAAATCTGAAAGAAGCTGTCGAAAAAGGCTGCATCCTGCTCGCCGGGGGCATAGATTGTGGCCAGTGTTATACATTGCTCAAGAATTGTGCCCACTAAAATAATAAAACGTCCGTCTGCATCTCGTTTAATGGTCTGGGTTACGAATGGGATTCTATTATTTAACAGGATGGCCACTCCGCACGTTTTAACCATTGCTGAGGACAGGTAAAACTGGGTGTAATCTTTATCTAGAAATTTAGGGGCATTGGTCTTACTAAAGTGAGTCTCCTGTATCATTATGATATCTGCGTGCTTTCTTTTGTAGTCTGAGAAGGCTATTTTCCTTTTGGTTGGGCTATCAAAAGCCCTTTACTTTATGTGATAAGGTCAACGCCATCTTTTGTTATGTGAAAAGTGTAGTAGATTAAAGTTTGATTACTCACCCGATCTGTCTTTCTTCTTACCCAGCTGAGCTATGTCCTTGGGGCGTCCGTCCCGTGCGACTCCCGCCTCACTCGCAGGCCGACGTCCTCCCCCTCCGGGTGAGGAAGGGGACGGGAGGGATTGACAGGGAGAGGGAGACTGTACAAGGGGAAACACATAGGGGATAAAACAAAATACCAAACATAAATTAAACAAAGTTAAGATCATAAAAAATAACAAACGAAAAACCAGAGCATGACTCGGGATCCCCCCGAGTGTGACTCTGACGCCCAAAGGGTAGGTCATTATGCCTGGCCTTTGGAGACGGCCGGCCTTCCCCACTAGGGACTGACCCCCTTGGGACTTGTTTATGGCCCTGACTCATCAGGAACCAATGTGAGGAACGCTATTTTCCTTTTGGTTGGGCTATCAAAAGCCCTTTACGTTATGTGATAATAAGGTCAACGCCATCTTTTGTTATGTGAAAAGTGTAGTAGATTAAAGTTTGATTACTCACCCGATCTGTCTTTCTTCTTACCCAGCTGAGCTATGTCCTTGGGGCGTCCGTCCCGTGCGACTCCCGCCTCACTCGCAGGCCGACGTCCTCCCCCTCCGGGTGAGGAAGGGGACGGGAGGGATTGACAGGGAGAGGGAGACTGTACAAGGGGAAACACATAGGGGATAAAACAAAATAACAAACATAAATTAAACAAAGTTAAGATCATAAAAAATAACAAACGAAAAACCAGAGCATGACTCGGGATCCCCCCGAGTGTGACTCTGACGCCCAAAGGGTAGGTCATTATGCCTGGCCTTTGGAGACGGCCGGCCTTCCCCACTAGGGACTGACCCCCTTGGGACTTGTTTATGGCCCTGACTCATCAGGAACCAATGTGAGGAACGCATGCACGACGCCAGGAGCAAATCCCACCGACGCGTGTCTGTCTCTTAATAAAAACTTAAACTTCAGTGATTTTTTAATCTTAAACTTCTTAGCGAACAACAGCACTAACTTATTTACAATTTTTGAATACCCTACTTTGAAAACCTCTTAATCATTAAGTTTGTCCTTAACTTATCTTCCCGAGATCTCCGATCTTTCTTTAGCAACTTAACTATATAATTCGAAACTATACAACCTCTCTATCCCTAATCTCCACTCCCCCTTAAGTGACTAAGACTAATAATTCCAAGCGTATGAACCCTTAACCTATAGCCTGTAACTTAACTAGCTATATTTACTAACTTAACTACAACTGTGCTCAACGCCGTCCATGGTGAATTGTGCCGGGCGGAGGCGCGCTGAGGCTGAGGGAAAGCGGGTGCTTTCCCTGGCCTTAGACCGCGCGCCGTCCGGGGGGGGTGTCGGGGGGGGGTCCTGTGACGTCACGGAGCTGGTTCGCCCTCATTGGGCGAACCGCTCACGTGACCGGCCCTGCGCTCCCTTGAGCGCTTGAATTTAACATTTTTCGAAGACTTGCGCTTCCGCACACTTGCGGAAGCATAAGCGAGTCCCTGCTAAAGCTGCTCTCATTGCGGCTGCAGGGGCTCAGTGCCGAGCAGCAGCGCGCCTCAGCACGGCTCAGCGCATAAGCGCTGACCATGCCCGAGGCCTCAGTCCTATCAGTCTGTGTGTTTCCTATCGTGAGGATCATGGGAGAGTGACCCAAGGCAGCTACCCCCCCCTTGTCCCCACCCCATGCCCCCCTCTCTTGTTCCTCCTCATGTCCCCCCCCTCCTCATGTCCCCCCATCTCCTCATGCCCCCCCTCCTCCTCATGCCACCCCTCCTCCTCATGCCCCCCCTCCTCCTCATGCCCCCCCTCCTCCTCCTCATGCCCCTCTCCTCCTCATGCCCCACTCCTCCTCCTCATGCCCCCCTCCTCCTCCTCCTCCTCATGCCCCCCTCCTCCTCCTCCTCATGCCCCCCCCATCCTCCTCCTCATGCCCCCCTTCTCCTCCTCCTCATGCCCCCCTCTTCCTCCTCCTCATGCCCCCCTCCTCCTCCTCATGCCCCCCTCCTCCTCCTCCTCATGCCCCCCTCCTCCTCATGCCCCCCTCCTCCTCCTCCTCATGCCCCCCTCCTCCTCCTCCTCATGCCCCCCTCCTCCTTCTCCTCATGCCCCCCCTCCTTCTCCTCATGCCCCCCCATCTCCTCCTCCTCATGCCCCCCCTCCTCCTCCTCCTCCTCCTCATGCCCCCTCCTCCTCCTCATGCCCCCAGCCTCCTCATGCCGCCCCCCCTCCTCATGCCCCCCTCCTCCTCCTCATGCCCCCCTCCTCCTCCTCATGCCCCCCTCCTCCTCATGCCCCCCTCCTCCTCATGCCCCCCCTCCTCCTCATGCCCCCCCTCCTCCTCATGCCCCCCTCCTCCTCATGCCCCCCCTCCTCATGCCCCCCTCCTCCTCCTCCTCATGCCCCCCTCCTCCTCATGCCCCCCCTCCTCCTCATGCCCCCCCTCCTCCTCCTCATGCCCCCCCTCCTCCTCCTCATGCCCCCCCTCCTCCTCATGCCCCCCCTCCTCCTCCTCATGCCCCCCCTCCTCCTCCTCATGCCCCCCCTCCTCCTCCTCATGCCCCCCCTCCTCCTCATGCCCCCCTCCTCATGCCCCCCTTCCTCCTCCTCTTCATGCCCCCCCCTCCTCCTAATGCCCCCCCCCCTCTTCATGCCCCCTCTCCTCCTCCTCATGCCCCCCTCCTCCTCCTCCTAATGCCCCCCCTCCTTTTCATGCCCCCTCTCCTCCTCAAGCCCCAACTCCTCATCCTCCTCCTAATGCCCCCCCCTCCTCCTTCATGCCCCCTCTCCTCCTCATGCCCCCCCCTCCTCCTCATGCCCCTCCCCTCCTCCTCATGCCCCCCCTCCTCCTCATGCCCCCCCTCCTCATCCTCATGCCCCCCTCCTCCTCCTCATGCCCCCCTCCTCCTCCTCATGCCCCCCTCCTCCTCATGCCCCCCTCCTCCTCATGCCCCCCCTTTTCCTCCTCATGCCCCCCCCTCCTCCTCATGCCCCCTCCTCCTCCTTATGCCCCCCCTCCTCCTCATGCCCCGTCCTCCTCCTCATGCCCCCCTCCTGCTCCTCCTCCTAATGCCCCCCCCTCCTCTTCATGCCCCCTCTCCTCCTCCTCATGCCCCCCTCCTCCTCATGCCCCCCTCCTCCTCATGCCCCCCCCCTCATCCTCAGTGCCAGTCATAGTGCCATATTGTGCCAGTCATAGTGTTCTGTGGCTTTTACACAGCCACCTCTCCCTCTCCCCTCCCAGCCGGCTGCTCTTGTACAGTCGGGCTTCAAGTGTGGGCCTGACGGAACTCTCGCGAGATGTTGTCGCGGCTCCGTCCCGTCCGGATGACGTCATCCCCCTGCCCGCGAAAGTCAGCGCAGCTCCCGCTCTGTTCGGGGAAGGAGCAGAGCGGTGGCATCTATCCAGAAGGAGTTCATTGTCTGGCTTATCTGGGAATAGATGCTCCAGCCATTTTTTTGTGAATTCCTCTGGGTCAGAGACACACTCAGGCACTCCTCTTAGGCGGACATTGCATCTCCTGTCCCTGTTTTCAGCATCCTCTATTTTATCTTCTAAGGATCTGACTTGTGCAGAAAGTGTAGCCACTGTTTTCTGTGTCTGTGCCAGTTCCGTGGTAGTCCCATCAGCTTTTGTTTCCAAAGTATCTGTCCGCTCTCCCAATGCGTCCAGGTCTTTCCTTATGGCCCATAGTTCAGTTTAAAAAACTTCTTCATCTGGGCACAGAACTCCTTGAGGTCTTTGCGTCTCACTACCTCCTGTTCCCCTGGCTCTGTTTCTGGGGTATCTGTGTCTGGATCTGATAATGCAGGCTGTGCAGGCTTTGCAGGGGTCTCCATCTTATCCGCCTGTGCTGCTTCTCCTCTTTTGAAATATGTAGACACAGGTTGCGTTTTTCTGCGAGTTACTTTGTTTGTCGCCATCACCGTATATTCAATGGTGTTTTGCAATCGAATTCGCTGTGATATTCGCGCTGCTATTGAAGTTATTTAATTATTTAGCACCAATGAGAGTGGAGCTCAGAGACTAAGCTGCCATTCACCTCACCGTCGTGGCCACGCCCCCCTCTTGTACATTTTAAACTGTTTTATACTTGTTCTCTTAATAAAGAGTCCACTTCCAGCAGTTTCATGCAAAGACATTTCCTGGAATAACAAAAAACTGCACTCATATATGGATAAAATAAAAGTGAAGTGATTCAAAAACAAAATAAATGTGAATACAACCTTGTAAGGATGAGGTATGATGCAGCTGTTCAAATAGAGGGCTCAGCGCTCCAGGCTAATACAGAAAAAAGAAAGAGAACAGCGCAAAAACAAAAACCTCATAGTGTAGTATATTTATAAAAGCAATTTATAATTAAAGGGTGAGTATTGCACGTACATCAATTATGAAATCACACAGCATGACATGTTTGGGACATGTTACCCATCTGTAGACAGCCGATCACCCTCGCAATGCAGGACTTGCAGATCTTTTCCTCTTACAGCAGTGGCAGAGGCTCGCGTGGATCAGCTCGCCGCTGGAGATCACTCCTGGTCTCCGGCGATTTCACTGCAGTCTCGGAGGAGGTCCTTCACTTCCAGACACGTGCACAGTGGCGTCTGACGTCATCAGATGGCGTCCGATAGTGTCTTAGTTGCGTCGCGCTAGATGGCGCCAAACCGGCAGGAAGTCCCAAAATGACAACAAGTCCCAGACAGGCATTGTGATATAGAAAATACCACAATGGGTATATAGAGAATAAGTAAGGAATGCGCCCACTCCTACGCGTTTCGTTATGGAAAACTTCTTCAGGGAATCAACAAGTCCCAGACAGGCAGTGTGATATAGAAAATACCACAATGGGTATATAGAGAATAAGTAAGGAATGCGCCCACTCCTACGCGTTTCGTTATGGAAAACTTGTTCAATGGTGTTTTGCAATCGAATTCGCTGTGATATTCGCGCTGCTATTGAAGTTATTTAATTATTTAGCACCGATGAGAGTGGAGCTCAGAGACTAAGCTGCCATTCACCTCACCGTCGTGGCCACGCCCCCCTCTTGTACATTTTAAACTGTTTTATACTTGTTCTCTTAATAAAGAGTCCACTTCCAGCAGTTTCATGCAAAGACATTTCCTAGTTGTCACTTTTTTGAAGAGAAAGTGCAATGTAGATACAGGTAAACCCCGTTATAACGCGGTCCTCGGGGTCCACCCCGAGACCACCGCGTTAGTAACGGGGTCGCGGAAAAAAAAATGGCCGCCGCATCAGCGCATATTCACCCCGCGGGACAGGAGATGGGAGGGGGGATGCCCCTCCGGTCCTGGCTTCCCCCTGTCACCGCGTGACAGCCCGCGGGACAGGAGATGGGAGGGGGATGCCCCTCCGGTCCCCGCTTCACCTTCTCCCCACCGTTGTCCCCGCTGCTTGCGCAGGAGGAGGGGGGGGGGAGCGGGTGTTGGTGCTGCTGTGTGTAAGTGTGTGAGTGTGTGTGAGTGTGTGTGAGTGAGTGTCTGTGAATGTGTGAAAGTGTGTGTGAGTGTGTGTGAGTGTGAGTGAGTGAGTGAGTGAGGGTGTGTGTGTGTGTGTGTGTGTGTGTGTGTGTGTGTGTGTGTGTGTGTGTGTGTGTGTGTGTGTGTGTGTGTGTAGAAATCATGGCGCACTTTGTGTTTGCAATGGATTAAGTAGAAATAGCTGTGTTCGTCCTGTTTGTTATGGGGAACATTGATAAATGAACGCCTTCATTTTGAATTTCCCATAAACATGTCCTGTTCTGGTTCAAAGCCTCTATATTGTCTCGCATTTAAATCACTGAACATTAACAGGCATACCGTTTGGTGCACTAGCCCCCAGCAGGTGCACCTGCCTTGCTAGCTCCTGCCCTCTCTGCATGGCTGCTGCTGTGATTGGCGGGCGCTGTCCCCGCCCGCAGCCGGACTCTGAGCCCTGTCCCTGCTGCCTGTAGTGACTGCGCCCCGAGGCGGCAGCACACTCAATGCCAGGCGGGGGCCGCGTGCTGCGAGATCACATGGAACGGGGACCCTGACAGCGCGCGGTGCACTGACTGCCCTGGAGAGGAACAGAGCTCCTATCTCCCCTGTCACTGTGACACAGGACACCCGCTGCCCACCTGGTAAGATCCCGGCAGGGAGGGGGGTGCATCGCACTACCGTTTCAGGCTCCTCGGACATTCAACTTCTGACGGCAGAAAATGTGCAAGGTCTCCATAATAAACACTGTCAATAAATGACAAAGATCGTAAGGAAAATAGTGCATGGCGATTACACAATCCTCTGCGAAATTGTGTCCATTTTAGCATGATGATGGTGTGTGTGTGTGTGTGTGAGCAATGAGCAGTGTGTGCAGTGTGCAGTGTGAGCAATGAGCAGTGTGTCAATGTGTGCAGTGTGAGCAATGAGCAGTGTGTGTGCAGTGTGAGCAATGAGCAGTGTGTCAGTGTGAGCAATGAGCAGTGTGAGCAGTGTGTGTGCAGTGTGCAGTGTGAGCAATGAGCAGTGTGTGCAGTGTGCAGTGTGTGGCAGTGTGTGTGCAGTGTGAGCAATGAGCAGTGTGTGTGCAGTGTGCAGTGTGAGCAATGAGCAGTGTGAGCAGTGTGTGTGCAGTGTGCAGTGTGAGCAATGAGCAGTGTGTGCAGTGTGAGCAATGAGCAGTGTGTGTGCAGTGTGAGCAGTGTGTGTCAGTGTGAGCAGTGTGTGTGCAGTGTGTGCAGTGAGAGTGTGTGCAGTGTGAGCCACGGGAAAACCGCGTTATAACCGAATCGCGGTATAACGAGGCGCGTTATAACGGGGTTTACCTGTACTTAAATTGTCACAACCGAGAAATAAAGCAAATTATGCCTTAAAATCCTGGACTTCTATTATCACCAAACAAACATACCCCTTGTGAGCACAGTCACATGTTTCAAACAAGTCTGCAACCCTGTCGTTCCCCATTATCTCTTAGCATACTATGCTTTGTCTGCAACCAGGGATTCTGGGAAATTACATGATAATGAGCACACTGTCACTCTTTGCTTCATATCCATTTTAACATGGAGCCCTATAAGCTTATGCGTTCTGTATTACACAGCTTTTCAGCACAGCCTGGGCTAAAGAAGTGCAGAGTCAGTAAACCTACTCACAGACAGTTGTTTTGACCAAACAAACATTCTACAACTGACATTATTTTAGCACAACACTATTTCTTCTACATTTCATAAGCTGCGTTAGTGGCAAAGTACTACGCAATGCTGAAGCATATTTTCCAAAATTGTAGAGCTGGGATTCCACTCCAAATATTAACAACATGTGTGGCGAGTACACTAATGTTGTTAATATCAATAAGATAAAATACCCTAATTGGAATAAAATTAATTACATTTATTCGACTTTAATATCAATGGGGATATTCTCATGTGAGATTGCATATCAATGTGGAACTAGAAAGCGCCCTTTTCGATCGGATATATGCAGGATTCCATGTGCTGTAAGCCCTTGTTGCATGTTATAAACACGCGAAAACTCCTTAGATTCCAATTATTGAGAGTAAGGCATATAACCTGTAATGTACATGATATGAGTAAAGGGCAAATTACATGATTGAGATTACTAGGTATACTTATTAAACAGAAAAGACAGGCGAGGAAGATTCAGCAACAAACGTTATTAAATCCAAGAACACATTAAAATAGGAAGGAGAATTTCCTTCAATTCAGAATTTGTTAATAATTCATCTGATCTAAAGAAAACTATTTTGAAATATTGGCCTCTTATGCAAAGAGACCAACATTATGGAAGATGTTTTCGTGGCCCTCCACTATTCTCATATAATAGAGATAAAAATGTAGGAAATGCATTAATAAAGGGAGATATCAAAATTAAAAAAAGTCTCATACCGTCTAAATATAAAGATACATTCCCAGGCTTACATTGTGGAAATTGCAATAGAACAGTATTATGAATGGAGATGTAGATACACATCCTACAAACGGGTGTAAGATCCCATTTAAGGTTTTCTTTACATGGCACATGTGTGATTTACTTACTTAAATGCCCATGTGGGCTGTGTTACAGTATATAAGTCAAACCAAAAAAAAAACGTAAAACAACATATTTTCAAACATAAGAGTAGTTTTAGGAATTATAATCCTGAGAATGAAAAAAAGAGCATCACTAATGGGAAAACATTTTATTCTGCAAGTTAAAATGTAGCACAATCACAATGGGTGGTTCTGGAATACAGAGGAAAAATACTCTTACTAAGGGAATTGTATTGGATAATTTAACTACTGTAGATACAGTGGACCCAAAAGAACTTAATGAAGAAGAAAATGATAGATGCTTCCTAAAGGGAATCTGTTGGAATGTAGAATCTTCACATGTAAGAACACTAAAGCTAAGTAATTAGATAATGAAAGTTCTTTGTAATATAGTAATCCATAACCATATAAAATATAGAGTTACTGTAAGTCCAATTTATTAGATGCTATTACCGCGTAAAAGGGTTAATCACCTAAAATGCTTCTAAAATAGCTAAACCTTGATGTAAATTTGATTTTTCTTAAACATGAGAGATATATATTATACTTTTGTATTTCCCCAGCAACAAAAGAAAGGGTTCTTTACAGTAAGGACAGTTAAAATGTGGAATTCGTTACTCACTGAGACTGTGATGGCAGATACAGTAGATATCTTCAAAAAAAAAGTTGGACATCTTTTTAGAAAGGGAAGGTATACAGAGATATACCAAATAAGTAAACATGGGAAGAATGTTGATTCAGGGAGTAATCCGATTGCCAATATTTGGAGTCAGGAAGGAATTTATTTTTCCCCTTAGGAGATATCATTGGATCATGTTTCACTGGGTTTTTTTTTGTTTGCCTTCCTCTGGATCAATATACTATAAGTACAAATATAGGATAAAGTATAAATTTAGCATAGGTTAAACTTGATGGACATATGTCTTTTTTGAACCTCATCTACTATGTAACTATGTAATGATAAGGGTATAAGAAAGATGGCTGCCTAATCTCTTTTGGATCCACTGCTTGTCTCCAGTGTTTACGTATAGGATTGCGGTAAATGTATTATATGTATAGAATATTATATGTAAAATTGTATAGCATACCCCAATTCCTATATATATATATTCCATGATACAACAGTGTTGCACACTAGCCTCCTCCGTAATCCTGATGCTTGTCACATAGATCATAAAATAAAATATAGTTACCAGAACTGGTCCGGTGACAAAGAGACAGCACACAGTGGTTAGAAAAAATAATTGTATTAGAGAATATGCGTATTCTCTAATACAATGATTTTTTCTAACCACTGTGTGCTGTCTTTCACCGGACGAGTTCTGGTAACTAACATATATATATATATATATATATGTATATGTGTATATGTATATGTATATATGTATATGTATATGTATATATATATATGTATATGTATATATATGTATGTAAACACAGAAAAAGAAACCTCACAAAAAGCACTCAGACTAATATTGCAAATAATAATAATAATAATACATTTATTGAATCAAAATATAAAGAAAAAACAAAAACAAACTGAAACCCTAACTAGCTGGACTCGGAAAAGTGTAAATGGACAGGGAAATGAAAAAAATGGGACTAACTCTTATACCTTAAATAAAAAGAGAAAAAAAATAAATGAGAAATATAAACAAAACCTCAATGAATGAAACCACTATGGGGACCAAGTACCCATAGTGATTAACAACCGGCCGGTCATATAGTGAGGAGATGGTATAAAAAAACAATAAAGGCAGATGCCCTAAACTCCAAAAAGAAATATGTGGTGTAAAACCACCAGGAGAAATATATGCATAACATAGATAGTTAGACTAAGCATGCTGGACTCATGTATGGGGTACAGTAGTGAAATAACATAGCATGGAACTATAAATATAGCACATATTCATAAGGAAAAGGAACATTTTCTGAAGCCAGGGTCACGTTTGATGTGTGAATGGCTCCCGATAGCATTAACTCAGTTCCCTTTTAAATCACTCCAAGCCCTGTAATATTTCCTCCACTTTATTGGGAAAAGCAGCAAGATACAAATACTTGTGGATGGTATGTAGTGGTGATTATTAGTTAGAAACTGGTAAAAAGAGATGGCCTCACCATGGGGGATGAACAGAGAAGGGTCTTGTACTCACTGTCTCCAGGGTGGAAAAGGAAGTGAGGGGCAGTGTGGGTAAAGGAATAGTCTAGGGGCAGACTATCTCTGAACAAACAGGAGGGGGGCAGACTAGCCCATTCTGGTGAGGATCTCAGAAACTGCAGTAGCAGCTCACTGATTCCATGCCCAGAGGCAAGAAATGCAACATTGTTGCAAGTTACACAGGCACAGTATGTGTGTGCAAACTCCATGCAGCTGGGAATAAGATCTGACAGGCAGAAGCTGCAAAGGAGAGAGGGAGGTGAGTCAGAAAGGTAATTCTAGTTCCATGACACTCCCCGTCTGGTATCTGTAGATACCACGATATAACAGACTATGTGGAACATATGTGCAATGCATAACAAAGATAACATCACATTCTCAAACGATGCAAGAGTCCATGTCCACATAGCGATGTGACACCGGCCGGGATCACTGGTATCAAGGTCCCTTGGTCAAGGTTCTTTGGCAAAGAATGCAGGGTGGATGAACAGCTCCAGGTTTGCTGGTTGCACCACAATGTCTTTGTGTAAAAGTCTCTGGCACTGTTTCCTTTTAGCCTTGTGAGAGAACAGTCTTTTTGTCTCTGTAGTTTTACCCACAGAATGCATCCCCTTGTAGGTATGCCAGTCGTGGTAGCCTGTCGCTCTATCACCTGGCGTTTGGCAGAAGGAGATGGCTTTTGGTCCCTTGCGGAAGCGGAACAACACTCCTGGAAGATTGGTTGTCGAATCTAGTCCAGTAAAGAGGGCGTTGTTCAGGGAGACTCCCTGAAGCTGAGCGCTGGGGCTGAACACTACCCGGATTTGATCGGGTTCCTCAAGGTGGTAGGCCCCAGATGATTGGAGGTACCAGTATTCTTCACCTTCCTTCATTAGAGGTGCTGGCTTTGCGTGGCCGGTAAAGAATATCTTCTGGATGAAGGTCACAAAGTTGTTTTTGGTCTCTGGTTCCCTATGTAGGTCGCAGAGGTGCGAAGTGAACCTAGTGATGGCATGTTCTCCATTGTTTGGGAAGCGCCTTCTTGGTGAACGGAATGGTAGCGGGTTCACCCAACTGCCTGGTCCGTCTTTGGAGAGCTCCTTGGTTGTTAACCTCGGGAATCCTCTATCTTCCCTCAATGGTGTTTGCTTGTCGTTGTCCCTTGTTGTCTGGAACGCTGTGCACCGTAGGTCATCGGTGCTTTTCTCTTGCACGAGAACATCTCCACGTAATTTGGTGAAACGCTTTTGTGTCTCTTTGTTGACTGCCCTCAGGAGGTTATTCTCTCCCTGGACATGATGAAGAACAGTCTCTTTTGTCCTTGTAAATCCCTTTGGGAAATGTCTCTGCAACTGTCTCCTCTTACGTGTGTGAACGAACAGTCCTTTTGACACTGTGGCTTCACCTGTAGGGCGCAGTCTTTTGCGGTTATGCCAGCCGTGACAGCTGGCTGCTTTATCGCTGGATACTCTGTGGAGAGGAACGACTGTACGTCCTAGCCGTGCCATTGCTCGCGAGAGGATCGTCCAATTGTTTATTGTCTTTTGGATGACCCCTTTGTTGGTCACCTTTGGGAGGTTACTTTCTTCCTTCCTTGGAGTCGACTCTTCATCCTTGGTTATCTGAACCGCTAAGCATCCTAGGCCATTGTCCCATCCCCCGATGTGAGCATGTTTTTGTTGACCCCAGGGCTATGACCTTGTCTTTTCTCTTCACTTGGCCCTTCGGTCGCTTGGAGATGGCCAAGACATGGTTCAGGGAGAGATGTGTGTCCACATTCTGTTACTACCGTTCTGCGGGCGTCAACATAGTCTTGTCCGTGCTCTGTGTCAGTGCACGCGTTGCCCACTATCACCCATCCTAGGTCAAGTCTTTGGGCGTATGGCGCGTTGTGGGGTCCGTTATGCTGTTTACGGACTTTATGTACCCTCATGATGTCCCTGCCGAGCAGCAGCAAGATCTTGGTGCCTTGTACTACCGGAAGGATGTAGTTGGCTATTCCTTTGAGGTGCGGGTAATGACGTGCCATGTCTGGTGTGGGAATCTCGTCCCTGTTACGGAGGATGGGTTCTTGAGTTGGTGGAGTGTCAGCGCCTCTGGGTGTAACTCTGTCACGTGTTTGTCACTTTCGCACACTGTGCATTTGATCTCTTCTTTACAGTCCCTGGCTAGGTGAGTCATGGAACTGCAGCACCTGAAGCAAACTCTGAATTCTCCAAGTAACCTCTTGCATTCCTCTAGGGACTTCATCCTGAACCCAAAGCACTTGTTGAGTGGGTGTGGCTTCTTGTGTATGGGACATTCCCTGTTTGGGTCCCTTGATTCCTTGACTCCGGCGACCGACTGATCGGGAGTAGTTTGGGTCGTGGGAGGCACGTCCGTCCTGCGGGCCGAGATGGGTGTTTGGGGGTTACCATAGCTCGTCGCTGATCTCTCGTTCCTCAGGCTGCTTGCACTGTATGTGGTTTGCGCACCCAAGATGAAACTGGGATCGTTCCTTGTCCTTGCCGCTTCGCGAATGAAGCTCAAGAAAACTGAGAATGGGGGGTAGACGACTTGCTTCTCCCTTTTGTATTTGGAACCTTGTGAAATCCACTTTTCTTGGAGGTTGTAGGGTAGCTTCTCCAGGATGGGTCTCACTCCACGAGCTGAGTCTAGGACGTTGAGACCTATTAAGGAATGGTCTTTCCTTGCGAACTCCAGTTCTTGCAGCAGGTCCCCGAGCTCTCGTAACTTCGAGTAGTCTTTAGTTGTGATCTTGGGGAAGCTGTCGACTCTTTTGAAGAGCGAATCCTCGACTGCTTCGGGGCTGCCGTAGGACTCTTCTAGCCTTTCCCACACTAGGTCAAGACCTACTTGGGGTTGGTGCGCGTTTGCCGCCCGCAGTCTATTCGCGTGCTCTCTGGATTCGTTCCCCAGGAACTTGAATAGCAGGTTGAGCTCTTCCCTTGCTGAGAAGTCCAAGCTGTTGAATGCGTCTTTGAACGTGAACTTCCACGTCCGGTAGTTCTCAGGGCGGTCGTCGAAGCTGGTGAGTCCTGCTTGCACCAGGTCACGCCGGATCATGTACTTGACTATGTCTGTCAGGCCTGAGGCATCGGCGTGTTTGTCCCGTTCTGAGGTAATTGCTGGGAGGGTTCGTGCGTTCGCCTCTTCCTTGGCGTGGACGCGTGATGACTGCTGGTCGGTGTGAGGGGCTGTGTTTTCCCGTGTGGGTGTACCTGGATGGCGAGCCTGTTGTAGTGCATCCGTGTGCGCGCTGGCGTGTGGATCACTGTTGCGGCTGTGGCTATCCCAGGCCACAAGTACCATTGAAGGAACAGCGTCTTCTCCTCGTGGCCCCAGCAAATCTTCGGTGTCTGTAAAGTCACTCCCTCCGTGTTGAGATGGTGCGCTGGTGTTTACGCTGAAGAGGCTCCTTACGTAGTCTTCAGTGCGTTGGACTGGATCCTCTGAGGCAATCCGTCTGTACGGTTGCTCCCCGCCGTCCTGTCTCGCAGCTGCTTCTAAGACTTCGGCTTGGGCTATGGCGGCGGCGGCGGCATCCTCTTCTTTGCTTAGAGCTTCTAGATCCGCGTCTAATTCGGCCTTTCTGCGCGCAGCGGTGGCGGTAGCAGCGGCATTGGCAGCGGCGGCAGTAGCATAGGCAGCGCCGGCAGTAGCAGCGGCGGCGGCATTGGCAGCGGCGTCATTCTGCTCCTCCTCTTCTATGCGCGCTCTTTCTGCCCTTACGGATGCCTCTCTTCGACCATATTTGGCCCTGGCACGTGCGGCCTCTGCGGATGCTCGCGCCTTGGTAGCGCTTGCGCTAGTGCTGGACACGTTAGATCGCGCTGATCTTGCTGACCTTGAAGAATGCCTGAAGAATGGTATGTAGTGGTGATTATTAGTTAGAAACCGGTAAAAAGAGATGGCCTCACCATGGGGGATGAACAGAGAAGGGTCTTGTACTCACTGTCTCCAGGGTGGAAAAGGAAGTGAGGGGCAGTGTGGGTAAAGGAATAGTCTAGGGGCAGACTATCTCTGAACAAACAGGAGGGGGGGCAGACTAGCCCATTCTGGTGAGGATCTCAGAAACTGCAGTAGCAGCTCACTGATTCCATGCCCAGAGGCAAGAAATGCAACATTGTTGCAAGTTACACAGGCACAGTATGTGTGTGCAAACTCCATGCAGCTGGGAATAAGATCTGACAGGCAGAAGCTGCAAAGGAGAGAGGGAGGTGAGTCAGAAAGGTAGTTCTGGTTCCATGACAGAACATGAAAATGATTCAGTGACCCAAACACAAACCCAGAGTAAAAACACATGCAGGAGAAAAATCATATACTTGAGACCAGTATAATCACTGGTAGATTGCAATAGCATATGATAGAAACCCAGAGTAGAAGGTATACTCAGCTCCTGTATGGCATAGGTGATCTGAGTCCAAAAGCAGCTTTGGGTCCTGGATGGTGGTCACCCCAGCCGGAGTGAATCACCTACATATAGAGAGAGTCCCCCTCTTTTTTTGCACGCTAGATGCCCCTCCCCCGCGTTATATGTCCATCCCTCTATCTGCCCCTCCTTTTTTCTGATACCTTTTTGTTATTAACCCCTTTATGCATCTCCCTACTGTAAATACCACTGCACGAGCCGTTTCTTTTCTTTTTGTTCCTTATAACTGAGTTTACCAACTCTGTCATTTTTACTAATAATAGAGTCCAATGGAGACCAGCAGTCAGGGCCAGCAGCACATAGATACCACAACGCGTTTCACCCCCACGGGCTTCTTCTAAGGTGGTAATTGAGCCATTGAGCAAATCCGGTTTAAAAAGACATACCGTGATGACGTCATTTTCGCGCCAAAAGTCTCCCATCCAAACGTAATAGGAATCTTATCACCGCGCATGCGCACAGCAGGCATTCACGCCGAGTACCCAGATAGGTAGTGCTGTAACCAGGCAACTTCTGCTTTCCATAGCAGACAAAATAGAAAGTGCCAGGAGTGACGTAATGACGTCATTTTCGCGCCGTAAGGGGAGTCCAATTCCCGCGCATGCGCACACAACAGACTTTCACGCCGAGTAGCCAGATAGGCTGTGCTGTGACCAGGCAGCTCCTGCTTTGCATAGCAGGCAGGATAGAAGTGCCGATATTCTGTCATGCGCAGTGACAGGCTTCACAGCCGTAGTGGAGAACCATTTAAAGCGAAAGTGTCCATTATTATGGTTGTTCTGTTAATGCACCTTCCCAGCAGATGATTTTCACTTATTAACTGCATCAAAGATTATAATATGGTAGCAGGATCACTGCAGAAGATCTTATAGGTGTCAGCCATTATTCAGTGGAAAAAAATAAAGCACATATTGCAATTGTATGGTATATCCACTATAAAGAGGTCTTCAGGATACATTGAGCATTTTACAAATATCTAAAGTAGTGGAGAGAAGGAAAGAGTCAATGTACTTAATAAATAAAAACAAACTATTATTGAATTAAAAAATGCTAGAACAGAAAACATGCGCGGGAATTGGACTCCCCTTACGGCGCGAAAATGACGTCATTACGTCACTCCTGGCACTTCGATTTTGTTTGCTATGGAAAGCAGAAGTTGCCTGGTTACAGCACTACCCATCTGGGTACTCGGCGTGAATGCCTGCTGTGCGCATGCACGGTGATAAGGTTCATATTACGTTTGGATGGGAGACTTTTGGCGCGAAAATGACGTCATCACGTCATGTCTTTTTAAACCGGATTTGCTCAATGGCTCAATTACTACCTTAGAAGAAGCCCGTGGGGGTGAAACGCGTTGTGGTATCTATGTGCTGCTGGCCCTGACTGCTGGTCTCCATTGGACTCTATTATTTGATCTGGGACTCTCTCTATATGTAGGTGATTCACTCCGGCTGGGGTGACCACCATCCAGGACTCTAATCTGCTTTTGGACTCAGATCACCTATGCCATACAGGAGCTGAGTATACCTTCTACTCTGGGTTTCTATCATATGCTATTGCAATCTACCAGTGATTATACTGGTCTCAAGTATATGATTTTTCTCCTGCATGTGGTTTTACTCTGGGTTTGTGTTTGGGTCACTGAATAATTTTCATGTTCCTTTTCCTTATGAATATGTGCTATATTTATAGTTTCATGCTATAAAGTTATTTCACCACTGTGCCCCATACATGAGTCCAGCATGCTTAGTCTAACTATCTATGTTATGCATATATTTCTCCTGGTGGTTTTACACCACATATTTCTTTTTGGAGTTTAGGGCATCTGCCTTTATTGTTTTTTTATACCATCTCCTCACTATATGACCGGCCGGTTGTTAGTCACTATGGGTACTTGGTCCCCATAGTGGGTTCATTCATTGAGGTTTTGTTTATATTTCTCATTTATTTTTTTCTCTTTTTATTTAAGGTATAAGAGTTAGTCCCATTTTTTTCATTTCCCTGTCCATTTACACTTTTCCGAGTCCAGCTAGTTAGGGTTTCAGTTTGTTTTTGTTTTTTCTTTATATTTTGATTCAATAAATTTATTATTATTATTATTCTTTGCAATATTAGTCTGAGTGCTTTTTGTGAGGTTTCTTTTTCTGTGTTTACATACTTATTCTATTCCTCCAGCACCGCCAAGCAGATGTTTTTCTGTTATTTTCAGTCATTCTCTGTTTTGGTTTAGACAGTGCTTGTATTTATTGGTTGTTTGATGCGGTATTCATCTTTGTGTGTTATATATATATATATATATATATATATATATATATATATATATATATATATATATATATATATATATAGATATAGATATAGATATAGATAGATAGATAGATAATATTGTATAGTATACAATTGTTAGGATAATATAAATGATAGTAATAAGGATGTGATATGTATTTGTAATTGTACTTCCGCATTTAAATCGGAGGAAGGGTAGATAAATGTGTATAAAAGGAAGTGATGCTAATGAGTAAGTTTATGCACCTCATAAAGGATGGGCGTGCCCCCCCAAAACATCATGGGTTTTGTTCCTGCGCGGATGACAAAATAAAGTATGGTCTATAGTCTACCGCTCTGTGGTAAATCTCCTGTATGCAGCTGTTCATTTTATTCTTTGCTGTACTACGAGGTGGATGACTAGCGGGTTAGACTGTGATGGATTTGCACGAGAAATCAGAAAGATTACCAGTATACAGAAAATCATGGAGGAAGGGAGATACCTGCTTAGCACTAATAGAAGATCAGGTGCACTAGGAGAAGGGTAGGCAAATTAATCAAAAGAACCCAAAGCCCCAGCGAAACTCAAAATGATGAGAGTGGGCACTGGAGGAAAAGCCCCTGGTAGCATGCACTCGCTGATAGAAGGTGTATAGTTGGAAATCTACTGATGTAGTCAGTGTAAGGTAAACTTGAGTATAACGTCCCAAAGTAGACGTGAGTGTAACATCCCTGATAATGAGGATGAGTACCAATGGCAATGCACTAAAAACAGTTTAATAAGGTCCTATAGACTAATAGTTAAAATATAAGCGACACAGAGAACATAGAAAACATATAAGTATAAACAGACTTAAAGGGACACTGCAGGTGGCTGAATACATGGTGAGCGTCCCCTGGTGGTGCAATGAGACAGTGTTGCTAGAAACAGACGAACAGCTGATAGGTAATGCTGTTTAACAGAGTGACAATGTGAGGTGCTAATGGAAGTATCTAGTAGTCATATATTGTGATAGACACAAATGATTGGTATCGGGGGCTGTGTCATTACTGCCCTGCTGAGCATGGACATTTAGTTTATAAGCCCTTCCTACCGTCTAACTCAGGGGTGCACACACTTTTCAGTCTGCACGCCCTTGCCAGCTCTCTCTCCCTGCTCGCGACCCCCCCCCCCTACCTTGTCTCCGGCGCCAAAAGATTCCACGGGGTCATGTGACGTCACGTTGCCATGGCAATGTGACATCACTTAACCCCGTGGCGTCATTTGATGCCGCGTTCCAATGGCGACGCACCGCCCGAAGCCGTCAGAGACAAGGTAAGGGAACTTACAGAAGCCTTGCGCGCTCCCCATGCATTTACTTTGAATGCTTTTGGGAAGAGAGCGTGGCCTCTGTAAGCGCCGCTACCCCCCACCCCCCAGTTTGTGCACCCCTGGTCTAACTCACAGGTGACCAACTCCTGTCCTCAAGGGTCATTCACAGGACAGGTTTTAAGGAGATCCCTGCTTCAAAACAGGTGGCTCAATCAGTGGTTCAGTCGTTGACATGCACACATGTTGCGCTGACTCCGTCACGGGACAGGGAGGAAGTGTTTTGCAACCGCAAAGACTACCAATCCCTTAATGTGCAGGATGTATGTGATACACACCTGAAAAATTCTGGGTGTGACAGACAAATATACGGGTTACCCTCATGATTCACATATTCTGCATCACTCATCATTCTTCTGTGCATTTGAGACTGGGACACACAGGGCAGGATGCTTGCTGGGTGTGTAAAGGGAATCCTACAATACATGTACCTAGCCACTTAAAACTATTTTATTAATCTAACATAATCTAATCTAATGTTGCCTGCATGTTTAAGGACATAACTGACAGAATGAGCTTGTGCCAGGAATACAGCACACATTAAGTTTAACAATTTAATCCGCCATTGGTGTCCATGTATGTTATTATCAAGAGTTCTTAAATACACTGTTTTACATGTCTGTGTTGAGAGGATAGAAAGTCCAGCATTTATGGATTGAATATGTGCAAAATATACCTTCATCAAATCACAGAAACACTGCCTTGCATTATTTACAAATCGGAAGGGCTCTGTCTGATGGCGTGACAACGATTAATCAATAATCACCTCATCCCCTTGTTGTGCAAACGTACTAACAGCAATGCATTTGTAACATAACATCTATTATTTCAGGAGTTGTGTCTGGCAATATATGGGGCATCATAGATTGTCAATGGATATAATTTGAGAAATGTCAACATTTGGATAATAATACAATCTTTAGGAGTCCTCTACTTCTCTAGGTTTGAATGATATTAAAAAATATATATATATTTACTAATATTATGTGACAAAATGTTGTGCATTCATGTACTGTATATACTGTATACTTCATACAGATAACAGGTTGCAGATAAGCTATGAAGAAGCTACAAGCCACATCGTTGGTCTTCTTTACAAGTTGTCATGCTCCATTTAAAGGCAAGTGGAAAATGTATTGCTATTTCTGTTCATAATGTGCACAAGTAAATCTTTAATGTTATTAGTGATGGAAACATTTTATTTGTTTTGGTGACTATATGTAAACATTTGATTAACGGCAAGTTTACAAAAGTACACTTTATGCTCAGTGGCATGGTTTAACACAGGAGTGGCCAACTCCAGTCCTCAAGGGTCACCAACAGGTCAGGTTTTCAGGATATCTGTGCTTCAGCAGTCAATGACTGAGCCACTCATTAAACCACTCATTGAACCATCTGGGCTGAAGCAGGGGTATCCTGAAAACCTGACCCGTTGGTGGCCCCTGAAGACTGGAGTTTACCCACCCCTGGTGTAACCAGTAACCAAGTCTACAATCTCTGGTCCATTGTAATTCATGTGCTTTTCTTATGTAACGGGTATTCCCTATGAATACCGCCGCTACTACCTGCTGTGCAACCTGTGTGGCTCTCAGGAGCCTAAGCCTCCGCTTGGGGAACCTGGGGTACATACATATCATACATCTCTAGGTGCAACGCCTCCACCTGGGAGGGATCCCAACGGAGTGGGAGGAGGCCCTCACAGGAAACAACCACACAACACGAGCGAATATAAAACAGGACTGGCTTTACTGCATGGAAACACATATATCACTCAATAACATCATAACATCATCATGCGCCACGGCGGGCGCTAACCACACTGGGTGTCACGGCGGACACTAACCACACTAGGCGTCACGGCGGACGCTACCACCTCTAGGCGTCACGGCGGACGCTATCACCTCTAGGCGTCACGGCGGACGCTACCACCCACAATGTGACCCCACCCTGTGTCCAGTAACCCCCCACCCAAATGTCTCGTACTCCCAGAGTCAAATACCACTGTGCATATGTGTGTGTGACTGCGCAGCCACTATGTTTGGTGATAGGCCTGGTTGGTGCACGTGAGTTGCAGGTTACCTGCCCGGGCTCCAGCCACGGGTACCGCGATATCAATCCGCACGATCCGACGTGGTCCTCCACACCGCGTGGGTTGAAAGTCCAGCGCGAACAATGTCTCTCCTAGTCTTAGGGTCTTGGGTGGTGTTCTGAGCCCAGAACCCACCTCGCAGGGCCGCACGGCTTCCGCTCTGTGTCCCTGACTACTTGACCAAATAATGGGGCAGTGTCCCTATCTAGGGCCTGTCCCTAAGCTCCACAAGCTATTAGGTGACTCAGGACCTAACTGGGACCTTGAGGGCTGCTGGCCTATGCAGAGGGTCACTGACCCCTGCATCCACCTCTTACCCCTAGCTGGTCCGGCTCCTGAGTGCCTGCGTAGCTGCAAAACCCCGCGAAATGTATCTAACTGGGAGCAGGGGAATCCGGCCTTCTGATTGGCTCCCTGGTGTCAGGTGTCTCTGCCCCTAAGCACCCTGGGGGCTGGCAGTCTATTCTCGCGCATGCGCGGGCTGTCTGAGCCTCCCGCGCTGTGCACTGCCATTGCGCATGCGCAACAGCCCTGTGTATGCGGCGCCCTGCTTCCCGAGCCGCCGGGCCGGTGGCAACGCGATCGCGGCCTTAGCGACGGCCCGATCGTGTCCCCGGCAACCGGCCTGCTCGCCGCTCGCGTCCCTAGCTACCAGGGATCACTATGCTTCCGCTCCAGCCCGATCCACACGCGCGCTCGCAACTGGGAAGGAGGGGGTAAGTGCGCGAGGGGGGGGGAACCTGACTACACGCGAGGGGGACCTGGCTACATCCTCCCCCTGGTGAAAACTCCAACGTCCTCGCTTGGACCACATGACTTCCCACCAATGTACAAAAATTATATAATAAAAATGCAGTAAAACATATAACTTAGCACAGGTAACTCTAAACGAGATTGCATAATTCGTTGAGCATCACAATCACAGACTGTATCTTACTACGAGAACACTGCTGAGCCTCATAATGGGGTGCCCCCATTTGATCGTAAGTAACCCTAGTTGGCGGGTACCTAACTCGTTGACTCCGTCGGAGTTGTTCTTCGGCAACTCCCTCGGGGGAGTAATAAGCATAGTCCTGAGGCCTAGCCTCTTCCCTTGAGGGGAGTAATGTCTCTGAGGGTACAAAACACGGGCTCTGTGGATCCAAAGGCTGGCCTGTTGGTGCCACCTTAGTAGGCATTGGCCTACGGGGCCCTTTACCCGTAGCTCCTTCGGGAGATGCCCCTTCTGCGGGGTGGTCCCTTTGAGAGGGTCCCTCCATAGGGTCTTCCGGAGTTTCAGAGTGAGTCTCGTTAGTTACAGTCTCTTGACCCACCTCTGATAGATCGAACTCACCGTTGAGCGGTGTGGCCTGTAGTTCCTCTTCTTCATCTCCCACTTGGGGGATTGGGAGAAGGTGATTACGATGCCAAACCTTTACCCGACCATCGGTGTCTCTGATGCGATAAACCGGGAGGCCAGGCATCTGTGACTCCACCTCATATACGCCATCTCTCCACCGGTCCGCCAGTTTATGTTTTCCGGGGATTCCCAAATTACGAAGTAACACTGCATCCCCAGGACGTAACTCTCGATACTTGACTTTATTGTCATAACGTCTCTTGTTACCAGCATTCAGTTTGGCTGTAGACTTCTCAGCCTGTTGGTACGCTTGTTGCAGACTGTCCTTTAGCCTTTGCACGTACTTAAAATGAGTGTTATTGAATATCCCATCCGTTGATACTCGGAGACGCACATCTACTGGAAGTCTGGCCTCCCGCCCAAACATGAGGAAGTACGGGGAGAACCCCGTGGACTCATGGCGAGTACAGTTATACGCGTGTACCAAAGTCTCCACATGACGACTCCATTCTGTTTTCTGCATTCCCTTCAGGGTTCCAAGCATGTCCAACAGGGTCCTGTTGAATCGTTCAGGTAAAGCATCTCCTTCAGGGTGGTACGGTGTCGTCCGGGATTTGGCGATGTTCAGCATTTTAAGTAATTCTCGGATTAGAGTACTCTCAAAATCTCGCCCTTGGTCGGAGTGAAGTCGGTTTGGAAGACCGTAGTGAACGAAGAACTTTTCCCATAGAACTTTCGCGACCGTGATAGCCTTCTGGTCTTTTGTGGGGAAGGCCTGTGCATAGCGGGTGTAATGGTCCGTGATGACCAGCACATTACCGATTCCTCGACAATCAGGTTCGATACACAGGAAGTCCATACACACCAGGTCCATTGGACCAGAACTCTTTAGATGGGCCATGGGAGCTGCTCGGGTAGGCAACGTCTTGCGTTGAACGCACCGGGAACAACGGCGGCAGTGTTGTTCCACCGCTTCCCACATCTTGGGCCAGAAAAACCGGTCTCGGACTAGCCCAAAAGTCTTCTCTACCCCGAGATGCCCGTGGTCATCGTGTAGAGACTTCAACACCATATATCTCAAGTTTTGGGGTAGAACTAGTTGTCGCCTATCAGGGTGGTTATGATATGGAACTACCCTATAGAGCAAACAATTATCTATCTCGAACTTGTCCACCTCACGCATGAGTAACGCGACCAGATCTCGGGGAGCACTCTTCAATAGAGTAGGGTTCTTCCGCTGAACGGCTTGTCGAATTATGCTGATCACTGGATCTTTTAATTGATAGTCTACTAAGTCTTTCCATCTTATGACTTTGTCCTGGGTTATGTTCATCCCTGCGGGGCCGCAGTAGGCTGCAGGGATCGCTTGCGACTGGCACCCTAATGAATCGGCAACTCTTAGTTCAGAGAATGCGACCTGATCATTGATGACGGCCGCTATACTACACATTGCTCGCATCCCAGGTCCAGGGATCTCTTCCCATTCATCATCATCAGGGGTGGCACTCAATCCTGGTCGTCGTGATAGAGCATCGGCCCCAATGTTCAGAGGCCCTGGCTTGTACTTCAGGGAGAATCGGTAATTACATAGTGTCGCCAACCATCGGTGTCCGGCAGCATCCAATTTGGCGGAAGTATTGATGTACGTGAGGGGGTTGTTATCGGTCCTTACCTCAAACGTAACACCATAGAGGTAATCATGAAGTTTCTCCGTGATCGCCCATTTGAGAGCCAGGAACTCTAACTTGTGCACCGGATATTTCTGCTCACTGGGTGTCAGACTGCGGCTGATGTAGGCTACCGGCCGAAGACCCTCGGGGTGTTTCTGATGAAGGACAGCGCCCATTCCATTGAGACTGGCATCCACATGCAGGACATATGGTTGTTCTGGGTCAGCATATGCAAGCACTGGTGCTTCAGTCAGGCTTTTCTTCAAATTCAGGAAGGCCCGTTCACACTCAGGCGTCCACTTATCACCAAACGGTTGACGGGCCGACGTGGCCTTTCTCCCAGTATCTTCAGGGTATATCTTCAGCAAATTGTTCAGGGATTTAGCTCGACTAGAGTACCCTTCCACGAACCGACGGTAATATCCACAGAACCCGAGGAAGGATCGCAGTTCCGCGACATTATCGGGACGCGGCCAGTTCACCACCGCTTCTACTTTGGCTGGATCAGTAGCAATCCCCTGGGCAGACACAATGTGTCCCACGTAGGTCACTGAGGTGTGGCAAAACCTACACTTGTCGAGTGATAGCTTCAATCCTTCTTGGCCAAGACGATCTATCACCTTCAGTAGCCTCTCCTCGTGTTCTTCTAAGGTCTTCCCAAAGACAATGATATCGTCCAGGTAAACCAGGCACTCCCGAGGATTCATGTCCCCTATTGTTTTTTCCATCAACCGCTGGAAGGTAGCAGGGGCTCCGCATATACCTTGGGGCATACGCGTGAACTGGTAGAAGCCCAGGGGACAGACGAAGGCAGTCTTTTCCTGATCCTCTTCACTCATGGGTACCTGGTAGTACCCAGATCGCAAATCGAGCACACTAAACCATTGGCTCCCGTTCAGAGCGTTCAGGATCTCTTCAATACGAGGGAGATTGTATTGGTCAGGTACCGTACGATTATTTAGGGTTCGATAATCGACGCACAATCTTACAGATCCATTCTTCTTCCTTACTACCACTATGGGTGATGCATAAGGACTCCGCGACTCCGTCAGTATTCCAGCGGTCTTCATCTCCTCCAGGACATCCCTTACATCGTCCACATCCCTGGGGGCGATACGACGAGAGCGTTCACGGAACGGAGTGGCGTCATTCAGCCTAATAGTGTGTTGGGCGCTGCGACTGCGGCCTACATCCATCTCGCTGGTAGAAAATACTGTTTTTCTTTCCTTCAGCTTGGCTGTCAGTCGATCCTTCCACTCGGTCGGCAGGGTCGAATCCCCGAAGTTGAAGTCCAGGTCGACTAACCGCTCACCTACTGCAGCGGCGTTCACCTGGGGCGCGGTTTCCACCGGGCTGACGGGGTATATACTGCCCAGACTTTCTCCTACATCGATGTCCATTGGAAATGGGGAGATGTTTTGGATATACACATGGGTTCGGAGAGGAACTCGGGTCGTCCACTCTTTTACTTCAGGTATTACCCGATACCCTCTCTGGATCTCTTCCTCAGGATCACTCTCCAGTGAGAACAGATGATCGGTCTCCTCCCGATCCGGATAACAGCACCAGACGGCCATGCGTTTCACTCCCCCTGGTGAAATGGTCGTCAGTCCGCGTTGACGATTGTAGAGGTCCCCGTGACGCTCTAGGGCATATACTCGGTTGCACTCCTCTCTCAGTACAGGATCTAGGCGGGTATCGGCCATTGGCAATTCATTAGTCTCCTTCAAGTAGGCTCTGATGACAGCTCGTACTATATCCGTATTTGTCCCCAGGATGACCGGATACTGACACTGTCCTTGAGGTTTTGGGCACACCATTGCCTCCACACTCATGGGATGTTTCTTGCCGGTATTCAATTGAAGTATCTCCAGTTGAACGCTCACAATCCCATCGATGGGGTAATCTTCGTTGCTCAACCCCCTCACTTTCATATGTTCCGCCGACCGCAGGGGACAATGCTTCAGGTGCTGGTCGTAGAAGTGCCGGTATATTATGGTCACTTGAGACCCGGTGTCCAATAGAGCAGCAGCATAGACTCCCTCTACTACCACACGTACGATGGCCGAAGGGCCCACCTGACAGTAGCCATCTCCCCCTGGAGTTCCTTCGCCTGGGCTCAGGTCAGGAGGGGCTTCGGGAGGCGTGGGGGTAGCCTCGGTGGTTTTGGCTTCTGAGGTCTGCCTCTGACAGATCATAGTCCTGGCCGAGCTTCCTTTACGGAGCGTTTCCTTTTCTTGGGTGTCTCCATTAGGGCACTCTCTAGAGAAATGGCCTTTCTGTCCACAGGTATAGCAGACGACGTCTTTGAGGTCCAGTCGTCTTGGGTAGGTGGGGGAGGATCTCCCCGAAGCCCGCCCTTTCGTTGAGGGTGACTTGGGTGGCGCATCTTCCTCTTTGACAGGGGTCTTGGGCCGACGAGCGGACGCTCCCGGGGTGGCACTGGCCGGAGGATCTTTGGCTTTGGTGCCTGCATGCAGCTTGGTATAGGCCTCATGCCCTTTTACGATTCCCAGAATGTCCATGAAGGTAGGGGGGGGTCCCTCCTTTAGTGAGCACCTGATCATAATCACAATGTGATGCGTGGGGATGGCCCCTCGGAGGAACTGCTTGCGCCGATATTCGTCCATCTCTGAAGATAGGATGAGGCCGCAAGTTCGCAATCTCCACAGGACCAGCTGGATGCGTTGTAGGAAGTCGGACAGGTCTTCCTTCTCCTTCTGTCTGAGAGCGTAATACTTGAACCACAGCTCGCTCTCCTCTTCCTCCTTGCCATAGATCTGGACTAACAAGTCTACCATCTGGTGAGCAGAGAGATCAGGGTCTTGGTCACGCTGTGCACTGACCATGGTGGCCGCTGGGGGTCGTAGACTTTCCAGGATTCTCTGCCGTCTGACCGTTTCAGAGCAGGGCCATTCGTCGATCACCTTGAGGGTGTGCTCCTTCCAAGAATCGATACTCTCTTCGCCTGTGGGGACAGGGGCCGTCCCTGAGAACGCCTTCAATTTCCTATAATTTTGGGCTTGAGCGGACGTAGTTATCGCTTCCACTAGCTGTGGGAATGTCACTCCTAACAGGGAGCCGTCATTGTTGGAGCCACTGGCTATCGCTGCTCGCTGCCTGTTAGGGGTTGGGGTAGAACTGCTCACGGACCGGTTAGTAACCGGTGATGTGGCCGGACTGCCGGCCCAACTGGTGGCCCCTTGCCTAGCATCTGAAGAGAAGGTCACTCTGGGTAGGGATATATCTGATCGGATGGGTGTACTGGCGGCCATATCTCTGTCGTCCCAACCCTCATGTCTAGGGAGGGAAGTGACGTGATTGGAAACAGTTCCCGGGTAAATTAGAGGGCATCCGTGCGGCAAAGTCTCTGGTAGATACACTACTCGTGGGCCTCTATCAGGAAGTATAGCTTGTTCAGTGGCTAGCAATAGGGTATTCTCTTGCCGGTCAATGTCATAGTGCTTGCTGATGAGGCGGGCGTCCGCCAGACCAGGTAATGTCCTTACTGCGCTGCAGACAGTAAACATGGAGACATCAGCAGGCACTCCGTCTACGCGGCTACGCGGCCTTAGCGACGGCCCGATCGCGTCCCCGGCAACCGGCCTGCTCGCCGCTCGCGTCCCTAGCTACCAGGGATCACTATGCTTCCGCTCCAGCCCGATCCACACGCGCGCTCGCAACTGGGAAGGAGGGGGTGAGTGCGCGAGGGGGGGGGAACCTGACTACACGCGAGGGGGACCTGGCTACACTTACTATAAATTCAAATGCTTTGAAACGTGAGTTAGATACTTGCCAAGCATAGCACACCTTTTATGAATATGGTATATATATGTGTTTTTAGAGATTGTCATTAAAACAAATTTGTATTCTAATGAGCAATACGCCGAGCATGGTGGTGCTCATTGCGCACGGACTGTCCTCAAACCTTATCTCCGGGGTACTCAACGCCAGTCCTCCAGCCCCCTCAACAGGTCAGGTTTTCAGGATAGTGCAGCTTCAGCACAGGTGGCTCAATCAGAGGCTCAGTCAAATTCACTTGTGCTGAAGCAGGAACTGATTGGACCACCACCGCTGAAGTTGGGATACTGTATCCTTAATACCTGACCGGTCTGGTGCTTGAGGACTGGAGGTGAGCACACTTGAGATACACACAGGACAAGGGATGATATGAAATGATTAGAAAACTAATTAGGAAACCTACTGTAAATCAAATATGTGGATATGTAGACAGACAGTAGTTGGACTAGAGGTGGACTGGAGACTGGAACTTCCTGCAAAATCATCTACACAAGGCAACAAATGGTGAGCTATCTGACCACACTATTATCCCATGCTTGTTAGTCTGCACAATTAACCCCGCTATACTTTATTTACTGCAGCCTCTCCCAACACTTGACTGCCTCTCCCATCTCCCTCCCCGCACCCCCAAAATCCCTCTGCAAACCTTCAACAGACCCTAGCATTACAAAGGCAGCAGAACATTTTGGCAAGGAAAAGTCACACCTCTACTGTTACTCTGCACACACTCACTTGGCTCACAAAAGCTTCATGCAACATTACATACCTCTGTCATAATGAACCTGCTTGTTATCTCAACACTGTTCTTTATTGTGGCCTCATGGAAATGTTACTCTCTCTATCGAATACAAACTCCTTCCTCCTGGCTCACACCCAATGTCTAACAAACACACAAATGCCTATCGCTCACCAACTATTCAATATAGAATCTATATTAACTCATGGTGCATAGGGTAAAAACTGATATGAATACATAAATCCAAGGGGGGGGG
Source organism: Ascaphus truei (assembly GCF_040206685.1). Classification (NCBI taxonomy): domain Eukaryota; kingdom Metazoa; phylum Chordata; class Amphibia; order Anura; family Ascaphidae; genus Ascaphus; species Ascaphus truei. The sequence continues at coordinate 58,393,998 of NC_134490.1, read as the reverse complement.
GGGGTTGAGGCCCCCCAGTGGAGCAAGAAACCCAGGGCTGCACTCACGAGAGAAAGGTAAGTGGGACCACACAATGTGTCCCGGGCCAATAGCCCTGTGCTACGCAACGCAAAACAAAAAAGGTTTATTTAAATACAAGGGAAAGGAACATCAGGGGGTGTGGAGTAAGTGGGGAGAGAGAAGTGCGTTAAAACATAAGGTGGGTGTTGACCAGGGCAGAACAAGGTCCCATATATCAGGTATACTAAAAATATATATTGATTCCTAGTATATATGATACTTAGGGTACTAACTGATATGAGACTTGGATAGCCAGAGCAAACAGGGTGTATACTTATAGCAGCTGCAATCAGCTAAAGTACATACGGGCTAGTCTAACACTAGTGATGTACTGTATAACATTGCTGCTAATATCCCAAACTGACAGGAGAGAGACACCTAGTGTATGTCCATGCATCTATATTCCAACCTTAACACTGTTATTAGTCGGGCACATATAAATACACAATTAGTCCCCTGTAATGGGGAACCGTACGTATTAATTGCCTCCCGCAAAAGTACTGTGTAGTGCTGTATCACTTCACACAGGGCGGTATAACCGGCATGAAAGGTGCATAAGTCAAAAGACAAAGTCTAATACAACCCGTTCCGCCGCGTGACTGTTAGGTGACTCGGTACACCAACTCTCCTGGCATCATCCTGGTCGCCCCACCTACGTCAAAGGAATGACGTCATCTAAAACCGACGGGCCGTTTCGCATAGGAACCTATGCTTCGTCAGGGCTTAAAGTGGTAAGGAGACTCACTTCACTAATTCCTTAAATACCCGTTTTCGTAACAGGAAGTGGGTAGTCCCCTGATAGTTAACTCCTTGTTAGCATCCTGTTATGGATGCTTAGTAACGTATTCCTCACAAAGAGGTTTTAAACCGGCTACAATGTAATGCTGCGCTATGAGTGTCCTGCAGGTCGCTGCAAGAGCTATTTATTGAAGAATAATGTGGGGAGGATCTATATTACCACAGACCCCCAGTTATCCAATACATGATTGCATGAAATAAATATACTGAAAAACCATGGCTGTTCTTATTGTGTCAGTGTTGATATAAGCCCAGTACTGGTGTATGGAGATGTGTGTATATGGGGTGTAGGAGTGTAAGCCCCTACATGGAACCACCTCTAGGAGTCAATGTGGTTCCAAAAGAGTATATGACTCATACATATAGAATAATAAAACATATCCTTTGTTCCCACATACCATACTGTGTATTGAGTCTCACTATGGGCAAGCGGTATAGCGTGACATCTCAGGTGGTGCTGGAATACTGCTGCGGCCGAGTTTATTCGAGCATTTGCCCGTTCTCGGCCGCAGCAGTAACCTGGCGCGCGTCGGAGGGTGCCGGGCGCGCGCCGAAGCCTCGGAGGAGAGGCCCGCCGATCGGGGCTTCCCCCTCTCCTTACCGGGTCCACCGGGTCCCCCGGAACGTCCCGCCGCCGTCCTAACATCCGCGCGACACCAGGGCTCCCTCGGGGAGCCCTGGGCACGAGTACAGGCGGCACAGGCACCCGATGATGCGTGACCACGCATCGGTGATGCGCGGCACGCTGAGGGAGTGCGGCTCGCAAGCCGGGACATATCCCGGCTTGCGGAATGAGCCGTACTCGAATTAAGTGTGCCGCCTGTGTAGGTCTAATAAACATGTAAGGAAAGCTGTTATTGAATAATAATACGGGAAGGACCCATATTTGCCACAGACCCCCAGTTAACCAGTACATAATAGCATGGATTAACATATTAAAAAACCGTGGCTGTTCTTGTTGTGTCAATGTTAATATGAGCCCAGTCTTGGTGTATGACATAAGGAGATCCGTGTGTATGAGGTGTAGGAGTGTAAGCCCCTACATGGAACCACCCTAGAAGTCAATATGGTTCCAAAAGAGTATATGACTCGATTAAAAATAAATCCCCGGATCCCATGACAAGCTTAGTTACAAGAGGGGTTCATAAAAATGGAGTATAAATGAAGCCCTCGTTGAGACCATCTGGGTACAGTGTTTTAAGTGTGTAAATCCACCTGCACTCTATTTGCATTAGATGGCGATCCCAGTCACCTTTCCTTGGTCCCCGGCTTACATGTTCAATACCACTAAAGGTTAAGGCATTTAAATCACCATCATGGGCTATGTTAACATGTTTTGCCACAGGCAGGTCTTTACTGTTTCTGATGGACCCTATATGTTCGAGGATCCGTGTTTTCAGTTGTCTATGGGTTTTTCCCACGTATCTCTTTCCACATTTGCATGAGATAAGATAAATCACCCCCGTGGTGAGGCAATTTATGTATTCCCTGATGTGATATGTTTTGGATTTTGGGCCCAAAAAGGTCTTGGTCCTGGGCATATATGTACATGCCTTGCATCTACCACATGGGAAAGACCCGGTGGGCTTCGTGTCTCCTAGCCACGTTCTTGGTTGGTCCCCACAATAGTGACTATGTACTAAAGTGTCCTGGAGATTGCGGGCTCTTCTACAAGTCATTGTGGGATTTTCCTTAAGTACCTGTTTGAGGTCACCGTCCTCCATTAGGACATGCCAATGTCTAGAGAAGATATTCCTGATATTCTTCCATTGGTTGTTGTATGTACCAATGTACCTAATGATATGTTTGTCAGTATCATGATTGGTTCTTTGACCCGTCACTAACAGTTGCTCTCTTGGCGCTTTTCTAGCCTTTTTGTAGGCTTTTTTAACCGCCCCTTTGCTGTATCCCCTTTGCAGAAAACGTGTGGTCATATCTGCAGCCTGATGATCGAACTCCTCTATGTTGGAGCAATTCCGCCGTAATCTTTGGAATTGTCCAATAGGGATACTGTTTATCATGTATCTGGGATGGTGGCTGTCTGCTACCAGGAGGCTGTTTGTGGAAGTCGCCTTCCGAAAGATCGTTGTTTCTAAGGTCCCATCATGATTCTTACTTATGGTTAAGTCTAGAAAATGTATTTTATGACTATCTACTTCATAAGTAAGTTTCAGGTTGTGGTTGTTGGTATTAAGGACCTTTATGAATTCACCAAGAACTTTTTCTGTACCACTCCACAACAGTATGACGTCGTCTATATAGTGGGCCCACAGAACTATGTGACCCGTATATGCATCCAGAGCCTCGCTGAAGACCACAGTTTCCTCCCACCAGCCTAGATATAAGTTGGCATAGGTGGGAGCACATGTGGTCCCCATTGCGGTGCCCTGGATCTGGTGGTATATTTTGTGGTCAAACAAAAAGAAGTTCTTAGTAAGTATAAATTGTAGTAACTTCAAGTTGAATTCATTGTGTAGGGCAAAATTCCTACCCCTGGATCGCAGGAAATGTGATACCGACTGTATACCATATTGATGTGGAATGCTGGTATACAGTCCCTGCACATCAAGGCCCACCAGTTGAGTATCTGATTCTACTGTGATTCCCTCCAATCTTAGTAACACATCCTTCGTGTCCCTAAGGAAGGAGGGGAGCGAATTAACGAACGGACGCAATACCACATCCAGATACTGACTAGCGTGTGATGTTAAATGACCAATTCCTGAGACGATAGGTCTCCCCGGAGGGGGGGATCTACCTTTGTGTAGTTTGAGTAAATGGTAAAATGTCGCTAGTTGGGGATTAGCGATAAATAGGAAATCGTATTCCTGTTTAGAGATGACGTCATTGCCAGTCCTTCTGATAGGATGTTTTTAAGCTCTGTGGAGAAGATTAGTGTTGGGTCATTAGGTAAAACCATATAGCATGTTACATCACTTAGAAGGCGGATACATTCAAGCTGGTATGCCCCTTTATCAAGGAGTACGATGTTACCCCCTTTATCTGAGGGCTTGATAACGATAGATGTATCACTCTGCAAATCCTTAAGGGCTATGCGTTCTAAGTTTGTCAAATTGCTAGGGCCAGTGTACTGGGACAGTTTCTCAATGTCTGCTGTGACCAATTTTGAGAAAACGTCCACATTGGTACTTGTCTCAATAGGTGGAGTGAATTTGGACTGGTTTCTCAAATCAGAGAATGGTCCTTTGCCAGGTTCTCTGTCACTTTCTTCCAAAAGGCTGTTCATGGCCCTCAGACAGGAAAAATCGGCTACATCAAAATTCTCTAATGGTGTATTGCGATACTGATGTCTATTACTGATTACTGATGCCTGTTTGCTCTGGCTATCCAAGTCTCATATCAGCTAGTACCCTAAGTATCATATATACTAGGAATAAATATATACTTTTAGTATACCTGATATATGTGACCTTGTTCTGCCCTGGTCAACAGCCACCTTATGTTTTAATGCACTTCTCTCTCCCCACTTACCCCACACCCCCTGATGTTCCTTTCCCTTGTATATAAATAAACCTTTTTTGTTTTGCGTTGCGTAGCACAGGGCTATTGGCCCGGGACACATTGTGTGGTCCCACTTACCTTTCTTTCGTGAGTGCAGCCCTGGGTTTCTTGCTCCACTGGGGGCCTCAACCCCCCCTTTGGATTTATGTATTCACACCCAATGTCACCATGACTCAAAATCCTTGCACTTTCTACTGAGTGATGGTGGAGAACTCTGAAAACCAGCACACCATCCACTATTCATCCCAATGGCAAATATCACAAATTTACAACTTGCAAAATACTCCCTTTTTTACTCATACTGTTACTCTCTTTAGAAGGTGATATTGTACTTAACCCAGGCCCTCCCGTTTCAACTCTGTCCCATACCCTTGAGAATACCCCCTTCAAATTCCAAAAAGGTCTATCTGTCACCCTTATAAATATCTAGAGCCTGCTGCCCAAACTGGATGAACTAACGGCATGGTGACTTATGCATAAACCCAAAGTCATTATAATCACAGAAACATGGCTAACTCCTAAAACCCTCAATGCAACTATCGCCATTCAGAGATACTCCATTTCTAGGAAAGATAGGTCAAAGAGAGGATTAGGGGTGTTATTTTATATTGCAGACACCTTACAATTTATGCTCCTTAATTGCCCCCCCAAGCCCACCCTCTTTTGAAATCCTATTTGGCAAAATCTGCCTCCCCTTTTCTAAGCCCGTTCTTATTGCTGGCATCTACCGCCCCAATAAAATCCCTGACGGATATCACCCAGTTTCTTGGCTCTATTTCCTCTCTGATTGAGAAGACTGAGCTGCTAGTTCTTGGGGATTTCAACTACAATTGGCTCAACCCTAAAAACAACAAAATCCAGTTACAACTCAAGTCACTTAACTTAACGCAACTCATTTCACAACCCACACGGACAAACCTGAAATCTCACAACCACTCCTTGCTAGACTGGATTCTCTTCTCTACTCACCCTACTCATGCCTACTCCTCTCATTCATACACGCACTCCTCTCACATCCACTTCCATACTTACTCCTCACACTCCTCTCACTTCCACTCCCACTCCTCTCACACCCACTCCTCTAACGCAGGGGTGAGCAAACTTTTTATGCCGAGCCCCCCTTTTTATCCATGAAATTTCTCGGGCCCCCCTGCCTGATGTAATCAAAATCCCATGAAAAAAAACCCTTTATTAAACGGTATACAATGTAAATACAAATATGTCTAAGGCCGCGCGTATAGTGCCCGCGACGTCACCCGTCGCCGCTAGCGAAAGTTGTATTTCGCTTTGCGGCGGCGGCGTGGGCGACCAGGCCATTGATTGGTTCAGGGGCTGTCACATGAGGCGACAGCCCCTTAAAAATCAAATATTGCCGGCTTCAAAAAATCACGTTGCCACGGCACGCTTACTATAAGCGCACGAGGCGGCGGCGACAATGCATTTGTTTTCGGGCGACGTCGCGTCGCCGGCACTATAAGCGCAGCCTAAATACTTACATACTTCAACAGCTCGCTCTTGCAAAATTAGGCTGCGTCCACGCTGCCGCTGAGAGCGGTGACATCACCAACTCTCCAAGCATGAGCACAGGGTGTCCTGCATAATTTTGCAAGCACGAGCGGGGAAGTGTTTACACTTTTTTTTATTATTTCTGTACATTCATAGTATGATTGATATAGTGGCAGCCACCCTCTCACATGAAGAGGATCGCAGCTAGGCAGGTTGCCAGCGGAGGAGAGCAGGACCACAGCGCTATTGTAGGCAGACACCGGAGGGAGGAGCGTTTGACATCACAGCGCTGGGGCGTGCTCCTCCGCGTACCTCCGAATCACGTGGCCCCACCTGCACTATTCTATTTGGCCGCCCGCGCGCGCACATCTTTTTCGCCTGCACAACCAGGTTTTTTTTCTGCACGCGCCCCGCCTAAATAATCTTGCGCCTGGGGCGTCCCCCCCTCAGTTTGTGCAACGCTGCATTCAATCACAACACCCACAACCAACACACACACTCAATCACAACACACACAGACACAACACACACTCAAATCACAACCAACACAGCACATACTCAATCACTACACACACACAGTCACAACCAACACTCACATAATCACCACCAACACACACAACACTCAATCCCAACACCCACACCCACAGACAACCAACAGGCACAGCGCGCGCACACACACACACACACACACACACATCCACACACACACACACAACAATCCATATATATATACACACAAACACACACACACACACATATATATATATAGATATACACACACACACACACACACACACACACACACACATTCACATACTTTATATACACACACACACACATACACATACATATATAGATACACACACACACACACACATATATACACACACACACATACATATACATACAAAACACATACACACACATATACATATACACACACATACATATACACACACATTTCTACATATACACACACATTTCTACACACACACACACACACACACACACACACACACACACACACACACACACACACACACACACACACACACACACACACACAGTGGGTGGAGGGAGTAACTAAACCTGCTCCGGTCCCCCCATGTGCTGCTGAAAACGGGCGGGTAAAAGACAGGAGGAGGAGAAGGGCTTGACTGTGTGCAGGGAAGGCCCCGTCCCCTCTGCAAGGCCCCGCCCCCTCTGCAAGACACAGCAGAGAACTGGCAGCAGCCTCTGCACGGAGCTTCTGGCACAGCTCTGCCCGCCCCCAGGTTTCCCCGCACGCAGCCTGCGCCCCCCCTACATAATCTTGCGCCCCCCCAAGGGGGCGCGCCCCCCAGTTTGCGCACCAGTGCTCTAACGCACACTCCCAGTCCCCCCTCCTCCATGCCACACACTCCCCACACTCACACAGACAACAGTAATAACCCCCCCCCACCCCCAAGGAAAGATCGTATTAAGTACACTGCAAGTCAACGCTCACACTGACAAGACAATAAAGGTATTACTGAAAAACACAGAAGACAACCCAGAAATCGCAAGCAATTCCCACCAATATATCCTACCTCCAAATTCCTAGCCCAGTCGTTATCTCCCTAACTCCCCACAGCACTGATACATGCTGTTTAAAATGTCTGTTTAATATAGAATGTGTAATTCGTGAAATCGCTGCTTTATTTTAATTCCACTTGTCACCAAAACAAAGTACAATCGACACGGATTGCCGTTTTATCAATTTTAATAGATGCGATTGAAACAATGTGATTTATAATACATTATATGGTTGGTTGTTTTCACATTTTATTCCGTAACTTATAACCATGTCAAACAGCGCGGTTTTGCATGGACCAACTCGAAGCTCCGAGAATATCCCCTTTGTGTTTCATTGAAGATTGTAGCAGAAGGTACAAATTTGTTTTGCTTGTAAAAATAATTTGTCACAAATAAATGTAGGCTAACACTCGAAAAAGATAATAAGAACCAAGCATACGCTAATTGCAGCGAGCTCCCAGCGATTCAGCGCTTTCATTAATAGGAATGGGAGAATCCCTTACTGATATGTCTTCTTTTTTAATTGGATAATAAACCATTCTAGGGCAAATGCAATGAAAACAATTATACATTTTAGGCATAGCAAAATATTCCTTTCATTAAACACTGAGCTATGTACCAAGACAAAGAAATCTGTGCTTTAATCACAGCAGGATGTTGCTATGATAACTTCTTGCTTGTGCAAAAAAAGAAACATGTTAATCAAATTTCTTACGCTTTAAGTTAAATCGATAACCCGGGGGATTTAGGCCAGTTCAGACCTGGAAGACATTTTTACTCTATGGCTGCGTTCATAGTATGGCAGACCGCACGGACGCGTCCGCACACTGAGTGATCAGACTGCCTAAAGGCAGTGATCGCGTCTATATGGCGTGTGGGCGCGTGCGGAAGCCGGAGGGGGTGGGTGAATGTTGCGCAAGAAATCAGTTAAAACTGATTTCTTGGCACGACGGGCCGGTCACGTGAGCGGTTCGCCCCAATGAGGGCGAACCAGCTCCGTGACGTCACTGGCACGCCCCTTAGACACGCCCACAGACGGCGCGCGTACCGTGGCCAGGGAAAGCACCCGCTTTCCCTCAACCTCTGCGCGCCTCCGCACGGGCGAAGTGTCTGTGGACGCAGCTTTAAACATATGATAAAATGAATGGGCAGATGTAAAATGGGATACAGTACTGTGCATTATATAGCGTATGTTGTCGATCCTTTATCTCCTCCCGTACATTGGGGCCTATTCATGTCACTTGATATTATCACTGCAACATCGAACGTGTTTGCATGTTACTACCGAACAGTATGAATTTTGTGAAACAACGGTATTCAGTAAGATATTTCGCTTGTTAAATACCGTTTGGTACAAAAAAGACATATTGCACAAGATGGAATTTGCTTTTAAGCGATATCTCTGTGCGATTTCCCTCATTCTGGAAGAGCTGGTGTAGAGAGAAACTTCATCTCCCTGCACAGCTCTTACAGGCGATCGCGCTGCTTTTATTTTCATTTTATTAACATAGGATTGAAGCAGGGAGTCTCCAGAGCTGAACCCCGTTAATATCAGGTCCGGGGACCCCCTTCTTCCCGAGGAGTAGGTCTCTGTATCGGGTGCCGGTATCTCCTGCAAGTTTAAATGTCCCACATCGCGGCCCAAATGAATGCGGATCAGCTCCGGATACCCCCGGCTTCAGTCCTATGTAGTAAAAATAAATTATCCTCCTTCATATGCACATCGCGAACCCGATCTCACCGCCCGTTAAGGTGGCGGAAACAAAATATGCGGGTTTAAGGTGCGATGCGCATATCGAAGCTACCTGAATAGCAGTAACTGGGATTTTTGAAGCTAACGCACGGCTTGTCAGAGACAGAGTGCTAACGCTCGTTAAAAAGCCGTTTCCAAGTGACTTTGACAGCTTATCGATTATCGACGCTTTCTGAATAGCTACACATGAAAAATCGCTTGGAAAGTGCACATAACAAGCATTAAGGGCCTCATGCAGAGAGCAGCGCTAAAGTAAATCTCGCCATTTTTTTGAGAAATTCGCGCAGAATACAGCAGAAAATGGCGAGGTACGAAAAACGCGCCATTTTTTTTCTATTTCTGAATCTCGCCGCGCTGTTCGCGCCAAGAAAATGGAGCGATTTTCGACAATTACCTCCGCCAAAAAAAGTTGGCAAGAAGCTGGAGCTCGCCGGCCATAGGGGAAAAAAAAAATGCGCGATTTTTTTCTCTCACTTTTCTGCAGCGCGCATCTCTCCCTTTTAAACTCGCCACACGCATTCATGCCATAAATTGCGAATTTCGCCCATTTCTGCATATGGAGAAAAAAACTCTCCATTAAAGCTACTTTTTCTTAAACTCTCCAATTTATTCTAGCGCTGCTCTCTGCATAGGCCCCTAAGTCACTTATCGAAGCTACCTGAATAGGCCCCATATTGTGCAATTTACACGCTAATGCACACACGGCCAATTAGGTGTATTCTACATGAATACATTGACAATAATGAAAATAACACAGCATCAATTTAAAGAGGCAAACCGAGCTAGCGATAGGATTGAAGCAGGGGATCTCTGCAGGGGAACCTCTGCTTCCGGAGATACTTACCCCTTGTCGCTTGGCTAGCAGGGTCCACGTAATGGTGGTGTTTCATAGCTCCCGCGTCCTGCGGGTCAATAGGAAGCCATGACGTCATCCGGGGCAGTTTCCCATTTGCCCGCATGACGCGGGAGATTTAAAAACTTTGCTGAGATACCGGCACCCCTTTGGAGATCTGTATCTCAGGAAGCAGGGGTCTCCGGAGCTGAAATTAATGGGGTTCAGCTCCGGAGACCCCATACTTAAAACCTAATGTTAAAAAACAGCAATACAAAATAAAAGCATGAATTACTCATTTAACAGGCACCATGGTATAGAAACCTGTAACTTCTCTTTTCTAACAAGTTATCACTTTTACAAATATCACTAGTCCATTAGTATAATCCATGTCATTAAAATACCTGGCACTCCTGTTATTTATTTTGGTATACAATATTCTGTTTAGGAAGAAAGAGAGAAGTGAGACTATTATTTACCTCTGCTGATAGACTTTGCTTGGAAGTTTCTAAACACAAGCCCAGTACACTTTCTATTGTGCTAAACACCATCTGCTCTTTCCTTCGAGCATTTCCAATCCTTGGATGTAGTCTCTCAGCAATTTTAATAAGCAGGGTTCTTGATTTTTTTCAAATTCTAGTCAATATAGAGATATGTATTTTGCCATACAGTAATAACAACAAAGATGGTCTCCCTAATGTCTCCACTTGTGTTGTCTCTACGCTTAGCTATTCCTTTGTGATAAATACAGTGACATTTGCTGAAATTATTTGTCCAAAAATCAATTCACTCATCGCTACTGTTTCCCCAGATTTGCATTTGATGTGCAACATAATTCATTTGAATGTGTGCTTCATAAGCAATTCTACTTCCCTTTCAATCATAAGTCATATGCTTCAGCAAAAGCCATATTGCATTAAAAAACATTTCCATTAAATAATATTTCACAAAGCTGAGCTGTTGCTGTTATGAAATAAAATACCCAAATAACTGCACAGTAATTACCCTTTTCATCTGCTTGGTAGGTTCGTTTTATGTTCAGTTTCTAGTATGTGTGGAAGTACAGGTAAATCAGTAATGTGATAATAAACTAATTGCTTTTAAACATTATCATAAAAAAATAAAACATGATCATTTTACATTTTGATATTGTGCATTGGTGGTCATGGAATATGATTTAACAACATTTTAACTCAAACTAAAATATTCTGTAAGCATGTAGGCAGAATGAGATTTTTTTTTTAGGTTTTTTTTTTTTCATAGCCAGGGTCCCTTCTAGGATTAAATACATACAAAGGGCATACACTAAACACCTGGCCATTTACAAGAGAGATGCTTGTCAGTTTAATAAAGGTATGAACTTGATATCAGAAGATCTCTTGCCTCAGCTCTTTCATAGACTCCAGAAATATAGTTCAACAAAACATGTATTTTTATTGCAGAATATCCAACCGTTATTATCTTATAGTATTGTTCCATTAGAATCTACAAGCAGCTGCTTGTACAGGGCTTCCTGTATTTTTGAAGCCCTCTGATGTGTTACAAAGTTACATAGTTACATAGTAGATGAGGTTGAAAAAAGACGTAGGTCCATCAAGTTCAACCTATGCTAAATTTAGACAACAGATACTTTATCCTATATCTATACTTACTTATTGATCCAGAGGAAGGCAAATAAAAAACCCCATTAAGGGGAAAAATTAATTCCTTCCTGACTCCAAGAACTGGCAATTGGATTAATCCCTGGATCAACACCCTTCCCATGTATACTTATTTGGTATATCCCTGTATACCTTTCCCATCTAAAAAGATGTCTAACCTTTTTTTTGAACAAATCTATTGTATCTGACATCACAGTCTCCATGGGTAATGAATTCCACATTTTAACTGCCCTTACTGTAAAGAACCCTTTCCTTTGTTGCTGGTGCAATTTCCTTTCCTCCAACCTTAAGGGATGGCCCCGAGTCCTTTGTACTGCCCGTGGGATAAATAGTTCTTTTGAAAGCTCCTTGTATTGTCCCTGAATATATTTGTATATAGTTATCATATCCCCTCTTAGATGCCTCTTTTCTAATGTAAATAAATCTAATTTAGCTAGCCTCTCCTCATAAGTAAGAATGTCCATCCCCTTTATTAATTTGGTGGCTCTTCTCTGCACACTCTCTAGTTCCATAATGTATTTTCTTAGGATTGGTGCCCAAAATTGTACTCCATATTCAAGGTGTGGTCTTACTAATGCTTTGTAAAGGGGCATAATTATGTTTACTTCCCTTCCATCCATTGCTCGTTTGATGCAAGATAAGATCTTGTTTGCCTTTGCAGCTACTGCATGACATTGGGCACTATTGCTAAGCCTGCTGTCTACAAGCATTCCTAAATCCTTCTCCATCAAGGATTCCCCCAATATATCTCCATTTAATTTGTAAGTCGCTTTTTTATTCTTGCATCCCAAATGCATAACCTTACATTTATCTGTATTAAACCTCATCTGCCATTTACCTGCCCACGTTTCCAGTCTCTCCAAGTCCTTCTGGAGAGAAATTACATCCTGCTCTGATTCTATTACCTTACACAATTTAGTATCATCAGCAAAGATGGAGCATTTGCTCTGGATGCTAACCTCAAGGTCATTAATAAACAAGTTAAAAAGCAGGGGTCCCAGTACCGTCCCAGTACAGTGTTATGTACTGTAAACGCCCATTGGGTCTAAATAGGACAGGTCTGAAGACGTAGATGCACTGGACAGGTTGCACGGTTACAAAGTTGTTGGATTTGAAAATAAAGAGTTGCAGGGCTGTTGTAAAATATTAATTCCAGCTTTGCTTGAGTACAGACACTGGGCTGAGATTGTTATACTGAAATTAATGTTTGTTTCTCATTGATAAATCTGGTGGCCTTTCTGTCACAGTTTATAGTACCATTCTTCATCCAGGGAAATCCAATAACCATTCAGAAAAGCCAGCCTCATCCCAAAATTGTCCTCTGTCCTAATGATGCTCAGAGATCTTCTTTCAATGATACATGACTTTGTGTTTGCCCACAATCAGATAGTCTCACGTCGTGTAGTCTGTCTGTAGACGCTATCTCTGTGAGAAAGGGAATACGTCATAGAAGAGAAGGCTAACATGGATGGAAGTAAAACTCCTTAAAATCCAGCTTGTATGTATGTATCTTTATTTATATTGAGCCCACAGTGTGCTCCGTGCTTTACAAAAGACACAATAAAATATATTATACAATTAGTGCAACAAACAAAATCAGGCAATAGGAAAGGAAATCCCTGCCCTGGAGAGCTTATAATCTAAATTGGGGGGAAAAATCGACGACAAAGCTTTGGGCAACTTGGTCTGTGTGAAATTCATTTTCTTACCCAAATGTATACCTTGTAACGGTATAATGTATCTAGTAACTTCTCTCATAAACCATTCAGTGCTGAATGGTGCTTGAAAAATGGTTCTCCTTGGTGCAGATGTTTGGAAAAAGAAGATCATAAAGAGAGAAGACAAAGGAAAAAAATCATGTGGCGTGGTATATTAAGATAACGGTTCCCTTACTAATACAAATATCTACAGTACATGCTATGGACACTGTTGAATTGGAGTTTTGGGTACAGTATGTACTCAATGCTAAAATACCCTGCAATGCACTAGTTTCCTCTAGTGCTACAATTTTTAGGTGTTTGAACTGACACATAGAACCATCAAAGAGAACCCTCGGCAAGTAAGAAGCCTTTAGTGTCATCATCATCATCAGTGCTGGGGCCAAGAAAGTAGGTACAGATGAGCATGTAATAGGCAGCCATTGGGACCAGAATCCACAGTGATCTTTGAATTTGATGACAGTATATATGTATTGCGAGCTGCTGGTGCATTAAATTAATATTACCTGATTCCCTCCCACCTCTGGATTGGGTCGGTTGTTCCTTCCACATATCCTCCAAATGAAGGTCCCATTTCACTATCTGCATAAATTGATCACCCTCGACCAAAAAGAGCTTGTAACTACTGTAAATGAGCAAGCATTTCAGGGGGACCAGGATGATGCAAATTGTTTCTGTTGGTTTCTAGCATTTTTATATGCTATAACTAATAAAGTATCATTATTCAGTATTAAAAAATGATTTTAAATGTGTATTGGCCTTCAGCTTCAACCAGAGGGAAAACTGGTCAAAATAAAAGATGGAACTGGAATTAATTATCCTGATGTTGACATTTCAGCTTTATTAACAGAGACTATTGATAATATCAAAAGGTGGCTTGGGACTTTTGAAAGTTTTTTTTTCTGCTGCATGAGGCGCCCCGTGGGGGAAACCAAATTGTAAGGGCCAACTACGGTGGCATAATGGGGAATCTCTCTCTCTCTCCCTCCCTCTCAAATTAAATGTATATATTCTTGCATTTACACCACTCGTTGATGAGTGACCTCCATGGTTTCTCTAGGTGCTGGAATGTATACATACACAGTATGCTGATTACATTTTAATTTTATCTAACAATGATTGCTTTGATGCCACATTCAATTATTTATGTTGTGAAGACTGGAGCTGTTTCGCTAACAGGAGAAATGATTTCTGACATTTCTAGTTGGTTGAGAAAATCCTTTTTTGTGCATTAAAAAAAAAATACTTTCCAAAAATCCAAAAATCAACACAGCTGGCAAGTAATTGCTTTCTTTGAAAGTTATGTATATAGATTTGCAATTTATTTCCATGTTCTCCATGCTAACTCAAAAGGTAGAAATGACTATTTAATTAGTGAAAACTTCAAACGCTTCCACTTCTACTAACAGTCCTTAACCACTCTACACAGGAAGCAGTGTATACACTATATATTGCTTGACATTGTCGTACTGTTCGCCGTTTAGGTTGTTAGGCCAATGTTTTAAAAATGATCACATATATCTAAAATTGGTAACCAGAAATAACACGTGGAAGAGTCAAATGGCTGGGAGTCGTCAAAGCACGATCCAAACAATTACAGTTTGATGACTCCCAGCCAAAGTGAAGTTATTTTATTGCAAGCGAAAGCCGTTACTTTTTAGATTGCAGCTTCAGAGATAGATCCCATCTTGCGACATCAGCACGCCCGAGTGTGGAACCACCCGGCAGGTACCTCATCTCAACAAGTGCACCAACTAACGTTTTCAGTTTAGTTGGGCAGCGCTGTCTCACAGACTTGGGTGGGTGGCTTCTTGTGGACATCAGGGTGGTTGGGTGCCTTAGGACCCCTAGGTACTCTGGGGACTATATACCAAGAGTGGGACACTAAAGGTGTGGTGGTACAGTCGTGTGTGACTGTGGAGGTTGTATATATATATTCCATGTTATTTTCTATGCAGTAAATAGTTATACTGTTACCAGTGTGTGTTTCCTTGCATGGGTTCCTGTAACAGGGTTATCCCACGTTGTAGGATCCTGTACAGGTGGAGGTGCTCACCAGAAACGCTTCAGGTACACCCCAGGCTCCCAGCAGTGGAGGCTCAGGCCTTCTGTGAGCCACAGGTAAAGCACCTGTCATGGAACAGGATTTTACATTTCTCTGTCTCCCTTTGCAGCTCATAGGATTCATGTCTCCCTAGTTTAGCTGCCTGCTATTTTCCCTGTCCCAGCAGCTAGCTGCATGTGAAAAGGCAACATTATTGTTACATGTTGTTTACACAGTCCTAGTCAGTGCTGGTTGCCTGCAATCTCCTATTCTCCTAGCTGAGAGTGAGCTATTCCTACCCCCCTGTCCCTGCTGACAGTTAGTATAGTCTCACTTCACTTCTAGTGTGACCCTTGCCCCTCACTTCCTTTTCACCCTGGACTCTGAGTGAGTACCTGCCTGCTATTTGCCCCAGCAAGGCCTTTCTGTTTTTACACTGCCTTATCTTGATACACTGCACTTCAGAGAGAGAAGCACTTTCTACCCACACTACATCTGCAAGCACCCATCTCCCTGTGATTTTCCCTCAATAAAATCAAGAAAGAGAAAAGGACTTGTTGTGCTTTGGAAGACGGAAGGCATGAGTTAAGCTAACTGGAATTATTCATACATCATTCGTGACCCTGGTTCGAGGATAGCACTGCACATACACCATAGCCACATATCTGCCAGGGGTGGGGAAAATGCGCTATATAGTGCACCCCCCTTGGGAAAGGTTCCACTCCGGAACCGAAACGTCGGATTGGGCAGCCTGTTCATTTTGTATTAATGCCTAATACAGACTTTTTTGTGCCTTTACTGATCTGAGTGCAGTCTTCCTTTACCGGACGTGAGAATGGTAATGTTGTTCTATTATTATTAGAGACTGGCACCTGTTGATGTTTTTGAGTACATTGTGTGCAAGCTGAAATTTGTTTCTTTATATATATATATATATATATTTTTTTTAATATACATATCTCCGAGTTATTATTCATCAGAAGGTGGCAGCCTTGTGTGTATGGCATGCTGCTGTTCTGCAGGCATTAGGTGCTGGATGTAAATTCAGGTTTAGTTCCTTCTTATACAGTGGGAAGATAAATAGAACTTATAGATTGTTTCTAAATTTTAATTAAAATGTTCTCTTAATAGCTGGTAATTTCCTTATCATTCATTATTGCATGTTAGCTTGTTGCAGTTCTGCCATACATAAATTTCAACTCTGCTGTTAATTAACTCTTTTATCTTTTATACAGAATAGCCATTTGATGAACTTTAATTACAGCTAAATGACACAAACAAATATTCTGAGTATTAAAATTAATTACGTAAGTAGTCCTTTGAAAAGAAGTCTGCACATTGTATGATAAATGTGTTTTTGACAGAGCAACATTGAATGTAAATATGTATTTTGCTAAATGTGACAAAAATGAACAGATAGTAAAAATAATTTACATATTCTTATTCTTCCATCCTACATGTTAATGTACAAAAATGTGCAAATATTCAAAACATATATTCCCCCCAAAGTTTTATTTCAACATGTGATATGCAGAAGCTTCTGTTGACAAATTTAAAAGCATATTTGTGCAATAAACTCCCCCCCCCAAGAGCGTATAAGAGCAATAGCTAATATAATTCTCATTTCCCAACCTTTTTGTTGTTGTTGAAACTTTCATTGTCAATTAAAAAGTAATAAAGCATGTCTAAGACATGGGAAATACATTGTTGAAAATATACATTACTTTATAAATAGCGTGACATGTTTTATAAAAACGTATTCAAATAATTGTTAACAGTTTTCAGCACGTTTATGAAAAACACTTCAGCAATGTACTTTCAGCCAATAAATAAATGGCAAATCCCACCTCAGAGTGCAAGCTAAGTGATCAAATATTCACTTCCCAGAAATAGCTCCAATCAGTCAGCTAATATGTTTAACGTTAATTCACCAATGTAACCAATCCTATATTTAATCAGAGGAGCCATAGTTGACACCAAACTGGTTTTCATGAGACCTTGGGGATCTGCACAACGTAACCCAGGGGTTCTCAACTCCAGTCCTCAAGATCCCCCCCCCCCCAACAGGTCAGGTTTTAAGGATATCCCTGCTTCAGCACAAGTCGCTCAATCTGTGGCTTAGTTGAAGAGCCTGCTTCAGCACAGGTGGCTCAGTTGAAGACTGATCCACTGATTGAGCCACCTGTGCGGAAGAAGGGATATCTTGAACACCTGACCTGTTGGGGGCGTCTTGAGAACCCCTGATGTATTGTAGATAAAGACGGCAAGTATATTCAGGCATAGATTAAATAACCTGAATTTCATTATTTGTTCCTATAGATATTTGAGGGAGGGAGTAAGCTAAAAAAAAAAGAAAAAATACGTATTGGTACTGTTATGAATCTGCTGAGAGGATAAATCTATGTATCGAAAATAAGGAAAAAACAGTAAATTGTGTGCAGAATAATGGATAATGCTCTGGGCCTCCAATCTGCAACCTTTAAATTCATTACATCTGGAAATAAATGAGCTGCGACTTCTGTTATTAATTCCTTCAACTCTAAAGGGGTTTACAATTCACTAAAGAGTGAGGTTTAAATGATTCCTTAAACCAATATTGATGAAATGTTTGGGAATTTGTGATGAAGTGTATTAATTCAGAATATACCTCAGCTGAAACTGCTACTGATGAACGAAGAACCCATAATTAATTCCCTATACTTGAAAGGTACGATTCCCTCTTGTCAATAATACTGCTTTTTGCTGGCCTATTTGCTTCTCGTGTTCTATGTCTATAGGGAACATTTTGATGCCATAAAAATAAACTTCATTTAGTATTCAGATTCCAACTAAATTAAAACCTTTTGGGAGCATGAGAGAAAATTGTATTTAAAAAAATAATAATATATTCCTATTAAATGAGTATCAATGTGCATTGAGGGAACACAAGTCTTTAATTCAATATTGCTAACAACACTTTCTACACAATTCCAAATAGCTTTAAATATTTCACACTAATGGAATACCAAGAGTTATCAATGTTGCAATTTCAAAAGTTTAAGCCGATTTCTGATTTATTTTGTGTGGTTAATGTATTGCCGTTTATGCAAGCAATGTTATATGTAATTCGAAGTTTAACTATAATAACACAAATAGAGATCTTGCTCAGGTAAAAAAAATGATAGAGTGAACAAGAGCATGAGTGGGCATTGGGAAGTGGTGTTCAACTCCAGTCCTCAAAAGACCATAAGAGGTTAGGTTTTAAGGATAGCCCAGCTTTAGCACAGGTGGCTCAATCACTCCCGGCTTCAGCACAGGTGGCTCAATCAGTTCCTGCTTCAGCACAGGAGGCTTAGTCTTTGACTGAGCTACTTGTGCTGTAGCTGGCCCACCATTAAAACCTGACCTGTTGGTGGCTCTTGAGGACTGGAGTTGAGCACCCCTGGTGTAGGGAACGATTAAAGATATATGCAAATTATTTGTCGATATTTGACTTTGCTGCGAATATAGAGCAGGGGTTCTTAACCAGGGGAAATTTCTCCCCCAGGGTGTGATTGAAAGAGGTTCAGGGGGTGATTGGTGCTGGGATTTGTTGAAGATTTAATTTTTTGAATGTTAAAAATGATCTAAACTCAAGACATCAAACATTTGTTTCCATTCTTTATTTGTAACATTTTATTACTTTTATTCAGTTAGAATAACATGTGACTGATACATCGTGTGAAAGCTTCTGTATCCCCCGCCACATAAATACGCGGTCGATAGGGATCCACCCATTATTTTCCATCTCTACTCATTACACAAACTTACTAAAAAGAGAGGGCCCCATACTCAACGTTTCAGTCGAACTACTGGCCCGGTTGAACGCCGTCGTTCACATGAAATCAAAATATTGAAATGGTACTGTCATGATAATGTCACGAGATATTATGTATTTTAATCCCTCTGGTGGTTAAGGGGTTAATATGAACTCACTTTAAGTACCTTGCACAGGTCGAAAGGTGAGATGACTAGAGTAGCCATGTGTATTAACCTTGGTCGCATATCGAAGTCCCGTGCTCACTTGTGTGCTGTTCGTGGCGGTGGTATATTGAGACAGATTTAGGAGGTATATAGCTCATTTGAGTGACCTTTGTGGAGGTGAAAAGTGGGGCAGCTTGGGGGCTGTGTATTAATCCTTGTCCTTTAGAGGAGATATTGTCCATTTGACAGACCTATACGGAGGTGAATAGTGGGAGTGCTTGCGGGCGTGAACATTAACCTGTGTCCCGTGTGCAGGTCGCGTGCTCGCAGGGTGCCATATGTGACAGGTACTGGTACATCCTATATAAGCTTATTGGTATGGGGTGATTGGGGACTTTGTTGGTCCATTAAGGCTGATTAAGATACAAAGGGTTAAGAACACCTGCTATACAGAGTAAAATAGGTGGGATGAATTTATATAAGATCTAGTCGTGGAACGTTTTGAGTCTTTAACGTGTATGTATGTTGATCTGATAGGATATATATATATATATATATATATATATATATATATATATATATATATCCTATCAGAGAAAAAAAGTATCCCACAAAGAGCACTCAGGTGTACAAAAAAAGGATATACATTTATTTATGAACACATCACATAAAGCATGATTAAATCCATCTCTAGTACCTACTAGGTAAATATATAATGAGAATAGTACCCCAACTGTAGTCCCCCGGACGAAGCAGTGGCGAGACGTACATCGGGGCTTTTCTCCTGTGTTTGTACTCTCTAAGTACCTCCCTGCATTCACCACCGGCTGCTGTGTGGATATTCCTGGCGTCCCGAAACAATCAAGTGGTTACCAGTGTTCTCGGTTCCCAAGTGGCACTCTCCGTGTACTTCAGTACTTCTCCATTCATCGGTGGCTAAGTATTTATTCAGTCACGCCTGTGCACTTCTATTTTGTGTGAGCTATTAGGAACAATACGTGTGCTCACCAATGGAGCAGCTTGTTTGTGTGCTATTAGGAATTATACTTACAGTGTGCTCACCAACGGAGCTGTTTACATGGACACACACTTCCGGACTGTGTTAAACATGTCTGTTAACTCACAAGTATATTATACTATCCAGGACTTGTCGTTTTTGGATTCCTTTTCCTGCTCATTTATTGTGGTATTAGCACCTGGTTTCCGATTACCCTTGGTATATATGCATGTTTCAACAGGATCTAAGATTGAGAGTTGTGTTGCTTTATAGCATTTGTATTAGACCAGCCGGTCTCACTGGCGAGAGTCTGATTACATGCCTCATCACCATGATATTCTTGTTCCTCTCAATCAATTTCCAGTGTATCAGCTTGACTGATTGTTTGACTACAATTAGGGTACTATTCTCATTATATATTTACCTAGTAGGTACTAGAGAGGGTTTTAATCATGCTTTATGTGACGTGTTTATAAATAAATTTATATCCTTTTTTTTGTACACCTGAGTGCTCTTTGTGGGATACTTTTTTTCTCTGTTGGTTTACATTATTATATTATCCCCAGCAGCTCTTATATGATAGCTTACTTCTGATTTAGGTACATATTTATTCTTAGGTATGTTGCAGGTATTCTTCTCGTATAATTATATATACTGTATATCCAATGTAGCATCGTGCAGCAGATATGTGTTCTATATTTTGTTTTGGAGATTTAAGCTTGTTCCGGAGGATGGGGACCAATATGAAATATATAGTATTTATTTAAAAAAATTAGTTTGGAGAGATTTTGGTACGGTATGAGTACAGATGATCTGAAAAATTTCAGCTGAAAACCGGAGAAAAATCCCCACACTTATTTTTGGTGGGTCATTTACTAGAACTTATAATTTGGGCCAGGGGGAAATGTTGGATTTTAAATTACTGGGATCATGGGAGATGCAAGTAAGTAAGATGAGTTTTGATTAAATGCAATTCTGTTGCCATAACGTAATAGAATACAGAAGAAAGTGTGACCTGTATATCCGAATACGTTATGCTGGACGTTTGCCTTCTAAAATCAAAGTTTAACTAGATACATTTATGGTCGTATCGTTGGCAAGATTAACCCCTTGAATGCCAGGGAGGTGGCTTTGCAATACTTTACACGCCTCTCTGGCAACAGAGGGGTTAATAGTAAGAATTTGTGTGATTGATTTTAAATCCAGATAGTTCACTAAAGTAAAAAAAAAAAAAATCATTAAACAGATTTGGTAGAGAGAGCAGTGGCTTTGATAGTTTGTCTAGAAGTAATGCAATTTTATATTCATTTGAACCAACTAGAAATATACTAGAAATATTTAGATTTTTTTGTAATAAGAATAACTCAAAGTTGTATGGAAAAAGCAAATAACAAGGGTGACAAAGGACACCCCTGGTCAGTACCATTTGTAATTGGAATCTGTGGGTATAAGCAGACAAAGCTTTTTTTTATTGAGGATGAAATGTATAGAGCAGTATTAATGCAATACTAGAGAGAGCTGCACACCACAATGAATTGAATCAAAATACTTGCAGTGACTGGTGCTCCTGGTTCAGGGATATCTTCCTAAAGGAATCCAGTATATGAAGTAAAATAGATGATCCAGGGCAACTTCAGATTTTACAAAAGAATGTAATCAGCTGTAAGTTTAATCTATTTTACTAGAGCAGTATTAAGACATTGGCCTCCAAGCCAAAGACCCTAAGGGTGGCAAAATGTAGGGCCAGTCTACTGGATCAAAAGCTTTCTCTGCATCTAAAGACAACAGCATACGGGTATGTTAGAGTGTTTTGCAACATGAATAATATGAATTATCCTTATACTGTAGTGTTATCTTGGGCTGGTCTGCCAGGTATAAAAGGCATGTGATCAGAGTGAATCAGACTGGGTGACAAGCAGTTTAGTCTAGGTGCCAGAGAACAGTCTAATGTTAGTACTGATGAGGGATTTAGGTCTATAGTTCTCACATTGGGTTGAGAGCTTACCCGTTTTTGGAATTAAAACTATGTTGACTAGGAGTATTGATTGGGGAAAAGAGGCTTGATTTAAGATATTATTGTGGCCTAAATGCTATTTGCTTTATTACTTTTTTTCATATACATTTTATATTTATGTGTTCTCAGCCTAATTAGTGAAGCAGAGATTTAATTCTCCTCTAATTTTAGTTGGTTGTTCCCTGAGAGAGCTTGAGAGGGAAGATTTATGTTCTTTCTACAATTTTGCTAATTGTTTAGATACTAAGGAGATTTCTGCAGTCAAAGTTTATTTTATGAGTAGCTATACTTACTATTTTCTCTCTAAGGACAGCGTTGTGAGCTTCCCAGACTCTATTTAGTGATCTATCTAGAGTAATATCTATTGTAAAGTTAGATCTCAGATTCTTGCTCATATATGAGACCACATCCAGAATGAAATCATGTTGCCTTCATTAATAGGACGGGTCACAAATTTGTAACCTTTGAAGTTGAATGTCAATCCATCCATGATCTGACCAGGTAATGTTGTTTGTATAGGCTTTTGTACTTTGAGAGATTAGACCCGAGTCAGCAAAAAATGTCTATATAGGAATTACGTTGAGCAGAAAAAAAGGTAACATTTTTCCATGTGGGGAAAATGATCCTCCACACATCAATCTACCTTTATTCTACGAGCATTTTATAAAGTGCACCTTGCTTATTTCCAATCATAGGATTGGAGAGATTTATCTAGGTTGTGTGTTTAAAGAGATATTGAGATCTCCGCCCACAAGAACATCATTCTTTCTGATTGAACTCAGAAGGGAAAAAATTCTAGAGAAAAATATTATGTTCATTAGGTGCATATACAGTACATTTGCCAGAATGATATCTTGACCTCCCAATGTATCAGTTATAATAATTAGACATGGGCGGACTTGTCTCAATCCGATCCATGGATTTCTGCCACTTATTCGCCAAAATCCGATCTGCTCACCGCAATCCGCCTGGGCCTGACACAGTACACCATTCCAGTGACTGGGTGCCTGCGGCTTGCCTACTCAATATAGTTCTTATGGAAATCGTTTAAATATACTTTGAATATCTATTAGCATATCTCCCAGGGTTCCTCAGGTCTCTCTCTAGTTGTTTGAGGGGATATCCCTCCCCTCCCCCTCCTTTTTTGTGGCTGATCATTGGGTAAAATGCTTGGGTCAAGCTTGGGTCAAGCTGCTGCGGATACGAATTCTGCTGAAAATGTTTCCAATCTATAATAATAATAATAATATAGCTCCGTACTCTAACATTTTAAACATTTTATTGAGGTAGTAAAATAAACTATCCTGTTCTGCGTTGAGCAGATGCCCCAAACTACCATATTTAATGAATGGGACCATCCGAAGCTAAATGTCAAGTAATACCTGAAGACCCTAACTGATGTTCCTTGCTCCAAATCTACATACTGTACAGCGCAAATTAACCAATGTTGCACTATCTAGTATTCCAGAAACCCCTAGAAAAGACCAAAGACCACCAAGTAAATCTATTCCCAGCATTTCCTTGTTGGCATGAATCACACTACAGTTGCATTATGAAACTTGCACATAAAGTGTGACGTGACAATTTGCTTTACTTTCTATATTTTAACGGCATTTTCTTTTAATTTAAGCTAAATAGTGGTAAATTATATAACAAAAATAACCCCTTTCCCCACAGAGTATTTTCAGTGCTCATACGTTTAATGTTTTATTCTGCTCTAGCCTAAATAGTGAGGAGAAAAAAATAATAAGCTGTTGAAACGATACCTCAGGCTGACCTACTGGAGCATGCTGGGAGTATTGTAGAGAGACATAAGAGACTGGTGTACTCCCAATGCTTTCAATTGACAATTCTTGCTCAAAGGCATTTGAAATCGTTGAATACTATAAGTATAAACTGCTTATTATGAAAAGTAGGATAATCGGCCCTTGTGGTAGAAGGTGGTGTGGACTTTATATTTAGTATACGTTATGGTAAGTTGGCAGCAATAATTATTTGTGAGCTATCCTCAGACAGGTTAAGGAGCTTTATAATGACAATAGATTGTGAAATAGAAGTAACATAGACATAGGGGCAGATTCATCAAAAGCTGGTAACGGTTAATGCAGCCATTAAATAGAATATGAGCTATTGCTGGATCTGGTGCCGTACGCTAGATATCTCTGCCCCATAGAGAGAGGTATATTGTATTGTATTGTATGTCTTTATTTATATAGCGCCATTAATTACATAGCGCTTCACAGTAGTAATTCATGTGGTAATCAAATAAATAACAGATAATATAAATAACAGATCATGGGAATAAGTGCTTTAGACATAAAAGTAACATTAAGGAAGAGGAGTCCCTGCTCCGAGGAGCTTACAGTCTAATTGGTAGGTAGGGAGAATGTACAGAGACAGTAGGAGGGAGTTCTGGTAAGTGCGTCTGCAGGGGGCCAAGCTTTATGTATCATGTGTTCAGAATATCCACAGTGCTATTCATATGCATCTTTAAGCAAATGTGTCTTAAGGTGGTTCTTAAAGGTGGATAGAGAGGGTGCTAGTCGGGTACTGAGGGGAAGGGCATTCCAGAGGTGTGGGGCAGTCAGTGAAAAAGGTTTAAGGCAGGAGAGAGCTTTAGATATATATATTACTGTATCTCATCACACGTGCTCCTTATGCGGTGGCTGCAGTCTATAAGTGCTATTTTTGGCAATTTGTTTGCAAGACATCCAGTGTTTTCTACCACATCACCTTTTGAAAATGCAAATAGCACAAGGCTTTCGATTCATTTTGTATTCTTGTCGTGTAAACTCATTACTTTTAAACCTTTACCTTGTGTCCTTTAACTGTACTTTGAGTATACTTGAAGAGACTTTTGAAGTTTTCAAAGCACTGTACACTATAATTGTATCTATGAATATCATCCATTAAAAAAGGTATCAGCTACAAAAAAATCTACACTTCTCCTAGAATCAAAACAGCTACTAAAAGTTTAAACTATAATTACACTATTACTAATTATTACAAACCACACAATATAACACTTTACACAAATGCATTAGTCTGTTTTAGATAAAATAATATTTAACTTATTCTAAGGAAATTGGAAAAGTAGTAGATACATTGTGAAATATTATATTGAAATCCTGCTCTCAGGAATACTTGGAATTTGTAACCAACTTCGCACTGATGAGAGCCAAAAGGGCGAAATGGCTATCTGTGAGTAGGTTTACTGGCTCTGCACTTTTTAACCCAGGCTGTGCTGAAAAGCTGTGTAATGTGGCAGGCATAGCCCCTTCAGCAGTTATAATATATTTTCTTTTACACACAGCTCATTCTCCTAGTCGTGAAACATAATTGTTAGGCAAATGTGTTATATAAAGAATTGTAAGATGAAAGAAACTGCAGTATATTAGATGGAAGTACCATTCATATAATACCCAAATTACCCAATATGAGCCTACATAACAGTATAGAGTATTTGGAATTTATTGTTAAAGAATGTCTGGAAGATTTCCTTGGAGATCATTAAACATACAAGTTAAGTGTGGGAATGTAACACTCTTTACTTACAGATATTTCGATCTTGCAAATATATTGTGATTCTCGGTATTCTTGCATAATAAAAAGTAGAAGCAAAGAGCACATTCTCAAAGCTGCTGGGTGGCCAACTCCAGTCCTCAAGGGCCCGCAAGAGGCCAGGTTTTAGGGATATCCCTGCTTCAGCACAGGTGGCTCAATCAGTGACAGTCCAAGACAGCTACTGATTGAGCCACCTGTGCTGAAGCTGGGTTATCTTGAAAATCTGACCTGTTTGAGGCCCTTGAGGACTGGAGTTGGCCACCCCTATTTTAGCAGTACCTAACCAAGCAAACGATAGATCAGGGGAAAATATAAAATGTCTCACAGGAATGCTTTGCCCTTCAGGTGTATTGCAACCTATTTACTGCTTAAATGCAATAGTATTCAGTGTAACATTAGCTGTGAATAAGGTCCAGCTAATTTAAAACTAATCTTAGAGCCTTTAAATTATTGTAGCTAACTTCCCATGATCAATCATCTGCTCATTTTATATGCCTATTGTGATATTTTAATTGCATATCAGTTTTCAAATGATGCAATATCACCTCACCCGACTGGTTTATTGTAATATTTTAGTTCTCCATCTGGGAGGCAGATTATAGAATGGAATAAAAGACAAATTAAATGAGCTCTGCATTGAAACCTATGTCACTATAAAAATAGCATTTTACAGTGAGATGCATTACAGAAGCAGGGTGCCCGTGTCTTATTGTGACTAGAAATCATCCAAAACATAAAGTCCCAAAATGTGTTAAAATAACATTAAAGGAGCAATCCAAGCAATATCCTATACGGTTTTTATTTTCTAAAAAAATCAGTTCTGTAGAATTAGCTAATACTTAATACCTTTTTTAAAATTTTATTTTAAAATTCAACTCTTATTGCCATTTTTAATGAGCTTTAATATAATGAGCATTCTTTGATTACTATAGCAGGTTTTAGCACGTCCTCAGCAGTGCAAGATCGTTGTAGCACTTTCCTGTTAGTGATAATTTTTTGCCAATATTCCCAGCAGTTTGAGCTGCAAACTATAACAATAGATCATGTTACCTTAGTAATATAAGAATACATTGTAGCTGCTGAGTTACATGGATTGAAGGATTGATTTGAAACTGAAAGACAGCCATTTAGTGAACCCTGGGAAGATTGATTAGTTCTTCCATGATTGATCAGCAATCGGCAGCTTAGGTAATTAGTTTTTCAATAAAGGTAATCAAATGCTGCATATATTAAAGCTGTCTGCAAGCAATATCCTACGTGTTTAAAAAAAAAATCAGTTCTGTACTATGAGAAGATACTTGTAGCATTTTTTTTTAAAAACAGCTATGAATTACATTTTTTTGTGTATTATAATGTAACAAGCATTTTTTTTTCTATAGCAACCATTTACAAAGTCACATCCCCTTCCTCTTCTGAAACAGGCTCTGGCACACCCCTTTGTGAGCCTTGCCCCCTCTATAGCAGTGCACCAATTGTATCTAGTGACTGCCTGGTCGCATATCTTCCCCATAGAACTTTGCATCTTTGGTCCTCCTCTGCTGCACTGACAGCCATTTAGTGAACCCCTGAGCGAATATTTGCCGATTGATCACAGGAGAACGGGTCGATCAGCAACTTAGCTAATTACTTATCATTGTGTGGATTGTACTGATGCACATATTAAAGGGGGGAAAAATAAACATTTATTTTATCTTAAGCTGCTTGGACATAACAAAAATGTATTTTCATTCACATAACCCTCTCACTGACAAAGGGATCAGTAATGCAATGAATTGTGTTGCAAAGGCCCTCAGGAAGCCAACTACGCACTACCATGGTACTCCCTTTGTATTCTTTAGAGTATTAGCAGAGTGTATTTAATTTGTGAGGAAATCTTTTGTCGCTGGTTCTTCTTTATCACTCCTCACGTAAATCTGTCTGACCCTTGCATCGCATACAAGCCATACGTGCTGTGACTGGCGATGTTGCTCACTGTATCTACAGTAGGTCTTTTCAAGGATCAACAGCGGCAGAAAGCTCGTCTTTCCTGCAGTTTCAGAAGCTAAGTATGGACGCCATGTTAATTGGTCCATGAGTTTTACAGTGTTTCAGGGGCCACAGCAACTGGAGGTTCACGGTCCTTGAAGCTTTCCGGGATTCCCGGTATCCAGTGTACTGCATCATATCATCCAAAGACAGCTTTTCAGTGTCCCCCCCCCCCTCTTTTAAGATGTACTTAGAGAAATTAGTAATGAACGACGGGGTATTCTCCTATGGTTATAATTTCCCAGTCTAACTTCATCTACTGACTAATAATTAATGCTCCACTAATAAAGTGTATTAACTGTACAGCATATTGTTTAGGGGCCTCTTTTTCTGCCTCTATTTCTTTGAACTTGTCTCATTGTCACTGTGTTTTTGAATTGTTGTAACATCCTGTAATCTGTAGGTATCAGGATTCTGGCCATGGACTTGTAACTGCGACCACTTGCCTAGATTAACAGCATTAATGGGAGCTATACTATATAATTGCATGGTTTTGTAAATGAGGTTTGAGGCACCTGTGTTTCTGTTGTTTTTCTACCCATAATAATGTCAATGGAAGAAATAACCCTGAGCTTACAACTGTATGTAATGCATTCTCTTGTCTTGCTTCTAAAGATAAAGAAATGCTGTAGGTATTAGGATGCTATTATCGGATTTTTATTATTCAGTTCATTTTAGGACACACTGAAAACTCCAGAGCACATTTGTAAAATCCCCCTGAGACAATGAAAGTCTCGCTGGTGATGCAGAAGAAGAAGCTGCAAAGAATCTTTCAATCACGAATTTATGAAGTATTTGTGCACTCGTTGTTTCCATGCTTGGAAACTCAAACCCCTGTTTTAGCTTTATTAATATTTCAGAATCCCCTGTGTTCAATCACAGTCAAAGTCAAATCAAAGTCGCCTTAGTACAATATCCCTGGTTAGCAGAGTCTTTCTGTGCATAACTAACCCCCCCCCTATTACCTATAAATAATGATGACAAAAATCTACTCAGCACAGACCCAGTCATCAAATGTTAATTTTCTAACAATATATGTTTAGCAACTTTTTTTTAACCTCTTTGCTGCTGGAAGTCCGCCAGCACTCAAGTGCCACTGGAGATCTGACATTTGAGGGCACGTGATGGATTCGGTACTAGTGATCACATGGCCGGGACCAGCTCCGATGATGAAAGGTGGAGTAGCCTTCAAGTGGGTGAGCACGGTCAGTACCCAATGAGGGTTTAAATGGTGACATAGCAGGCAGGGCACGAAAGCCTCTGGAGTGCTGGCCCATGTGCCTTACCAGGTACATCAATAGGGTGGTGAAAAGATTAAATAACTTGTGTGAAGGGAATTTGAGGGTTTTCCACTACACGTATATTGGTTAGAAATTCCCTGCAGAGATAACTGTCCCTTTTCGGCTGCAATACACAGATTTCTGTAGATGAGCAAAACAAAACACTTAAAAAAAAAAAAAAAAAAGCATGTTATGGTAAGATAGAGATTCAAGTCAATGGCAGTTAATGCCACATCAGAGCTTGATCAATCTGCCCCTGTATTGTATAAATCAAAAGTGGCCAGCTCCAGTCCTCAAGGGCCACCAACAGGTCAGGTTTTAGGGATATCCCTGATTCAGCACAGGTGGCTCAAACAGTGGCTCAGTCAACGACTAATTCACTGATTGAGGCACCTGTGCTGAAGCAGGGATTGCCCTAATACCTGGCATGTTGGTGGCCCTCTAGGACTGTCGTTTGCCACCCCTGCTGTAGACAGAGAGACGTGTGAAATGTTTGCAAAAGTGACAAACCCGCAAAAATAATTAGGTGTGTCACATGGCCCTCATGTGCAAGGTAACATGACCAAATGCGCCAATCAGATTGGTCATGTGACAGATTTTTATCAAATAAAAAATAGCAGAAATGGGGGGTTGTTTTCTAAAAATATTTGCTGCTATAATAAATTTGATTTTTTTCCCTCATTATGAAAGAGTTTGAAACATTTAATTTATGGTGGAATCATTATAATACAAAAGATAAAATTGTAGATTTTGTCAAGTGAATATACTATGAAGGATTTTATTACCAGTCTCTTATTTATAATTCTCAGTGTAGTAACATTCCTCATGAGGTCAATTAGGTATGTGTTCGGGTTCACAGAATTCAGATACTCGAGTAATCATGTAATGCAGGGGTGCACAAACTTCCTGCGCTGTGCCCACCTGTCTGCTCCCCCCCCTGCATCGCGCCCCCCCTGCGTCATCAAATGATGCCTCGGGGTCATGTGACGTCACATAATTTGACCCACAGCCTCATTTGACGCCGTGTCTCCATGGCAACGAGCTTCAAATGACGCCACGGGGTCATTTGATGCCGCGTTGTCATGGAGACGAGTGGACACGGAAGCCAGATGAGTGAGCCACGCCCCCCAAAAAAAAGTCTCACGCCCCCCAGTTGGCGCACCATTGATGAAATGTATAAAAACACAGCAGAGCTACAATAAAGAAATTATTTCTAAGGTGAGATTTATTTATCTTTTCATTAGCTTGTGGTATCTGAGTTCTTGCAGTTCATTGTATGGCACTGAGGCAGTGAATGGCAACGAATGTTTACTCTGTGAGAATATATGGAAAACAAATACTGTACATATTACCTGCTCCTCCCTGTGTGAAGTATGCAGCTGGTAAAAGGATCAGCCTTGCATTTATGAAAAACAAAGAACAATTCCTGCGCTCCCACCAATTGGGCTAAAACATACTAGTGACATTTTTACATTTAGTCTGTGTAACAAAGGAGAATGTAGAAAGTAGCTGAAGCGCTCAAATGCAGGTGTACTGAACAAAAATAAGCCAAACCACTAAACCAGGGTACTAATAAATAACATAGTACTTAATGTGTAATAGTATGGGTACTATCCTCCTGAAGACAGGTGGTAGATGGTACAAGCCCACTCACCCTCAGTCTCATCCGCAGGTTCCCCTGAAAATAAGCAATACTCACATCCTGGTGGTAGGTAGGCAAGCTGTGCAGCTACATTTATGCAATACAGGAAAAAGGAGACCAAAAGCGCACCAGCACAAACGGAGCAGGAAGGACCCAAAACAGAAAATAATTAAAAGGGCACTTTAATGTGACAAAAGACCCATCCAACGCGTTTTGAACGTCACAGCGTTCTTTTTCAAGGATAAAACACAATGTAATAACATCCATTATATACCCTCTTACCTGTAGGCCGTTTCGTGCCAAAAAACGGAACCTGATGACGTCATGACGCTACGCGCGTCATCGCGCATGCGCAGAGCGACTCAGTGCCGATCTAAGGGCAAAAGGAAGTCCCACAGGCAGTGTGGCCATCTTGGATAAGGGCAAGTCATAGGAAATCACTGCCCCACTAATACAATACATCCCTACAACACATACATATAGTGCTACTCACTGGGCATGCGCATTACGACAAGATAAACATCAACAAAGCTAAAATACAAATGCTAAGGAATACAAAAAATAGAAAAGGGAAAAGGCATTCTATAATAAGAAAAATTGAAAAAAAAAACATATTAATTTTCAACTTATACTGACACATAAGGGAAGAATAAGAATATAGAAAACATATAAACATAATTTGAAAAATAATATAAAACAACCAAATAACTTAAAAAATATATATGTAAAACATAAATACTGCATAACACAGATTGTAAATCTAAATCCTAAGAACAGGGAAATACAACAAATATCATATATAAAGCACATTGTATAGGGTATTATCAACACAATACATCAAAGAACCAAGTTTATAATAAACTTCTAAAACTTTATAAGATTCAAAGGGCTAATTTGATCAATCCTTATTCAGTGAACGTGATTGACCTAAAGTACAATCGATTGTTTAAAAATTGTCAAACATTACAAGAAATGGGTTAACTGCCAGTCAATATTCAGACCCATAGGGAAGTATGTTTGGAGAGTAAAAATCCAATACGCCTCCCTACGGTTCAGAAGGTTGACATGATCACCTCCTCTAGATTTACAATTAACTGATTAAATTCCCAGGAAGGAAAAATTGCTTCTTCCTCCCTGACCACATTCCGTGAAATGTTTGGAAACAGGATGATTGGTGTCTTTCAATCTTATGAGCCTCAAGTGCTCTAACATCCTGACCTTAAGGGCTCTAGTCGTTCTCCCCACATACCTCTTGCCACAACCACATGTTATGAGATAAACAACAAATTGACTTTTACAATTTATAAAACTGTTGATCTTATATTCCTTATTCTTTAATTTATTCACATCATGTGGCTGTGGCAAGGCATACTGTAGAAAACTTTTTGCCGGCTTCATGTGTTTACATACACTACAAGAGCCACATTTAAAGGAACCCCTGGTGATAAAAGGTCTTGTAGACCCAGAAGTATTAAGTTCACTTGGTGAGACATAAGATCCAATTGTTCTCGCTCTACGGTATACAAAAGTAGGACCAGGTTCAACATATTTTTTAAGGACAGGGTCCATGGATAGGACATTCCAATGTTTTGAGATTATGGAGTTAATCTTTCCACTTTGTTTATTAAACTGTGAAATAAAAAGAGGACATTTCTGGTATCTCAATTTTTCAGTCGGCTTTTATTTTGGACGCTATTCATTTTTTACTCACGCACAATTTCGTCACATTTAATAATAAGTTTTATTTGCAATTAATTGGCACTGCTATGGGCACAAGTTTTGCTCCTTCTTTTGCAAACTTATTTATGGGGGTGGTGGGAAGCACTCTTTATATATTCAAGCACTAATTCTTTTCGTCACAATATTGTTTTTTATAAAAGGTTTGTGGATGATTTAATTATTATTTGGAAAGGGGATGTCACTACACTTCACGCTTTTGTATCTTATCTTAATGACAATATTTACAACTTAAAATTTACACTAAATTTTCATTTTCATCACATTGAATTTCTGGATCTACAATTATTTGTAGACATAGATAAAAAAAAATCCAAACGGATGTATAAAGGAAGTTAAACGCTAGAAATACATTTCTTAGGGCGGACAGCTGCCATCCATCTCATATCATAAAAGCCATACCCAAGGGACAGTTCCTCAGACTGAGAAGGAACTGCTCCACATTCAGTAGTTTCCTTTCTCAGTCTGAGGAACTCACTAAGATGTTTTTGGAAAGGGGATACCCTAAATCCCATATAGCAATTGCTTTCAATAATGCAGTACAAACATAGAGGGCATCATTGTTGCCCGCAAATTCAATTGGGGATTATCGCCTTGTCAATACTAATGAGACAACTGTCAATAAACAGGGTACACATGGATTGGTAAAGTCAAAAAATAAATGTCCTCTTTTTATTTCACAGTTTAATAAACAAAGTGGAAAGATTAACTCCATAATCTCAAAACATTGGAATGTCCTATCCATGGACCCTGTCCTTAAAAAATAGGTTGAACCTGGTCCTACTTTTGTATACCGTAGAGCGAGAACAATTAGATCTTATGTCTCACCAAGTGAACTTAATACTTCTGGGTCTACAAGACCTTTTATCACCTTTTATCACACCTTTAAATGTGGCTCTTGTAGTGTATGTAAACACATGAAGCCGGCAAAAAGTTTTCTACAGTATGCCTTGCCACAGCCACATGATGTGAATAAATGAAAGAATAAGGAATATAAGATCAACAGTTTTATAAATTGTAAAAGTCAATTTGTTGTTTATCTCATAACATGTGGTTGTGGGGAGAACGACTAGAGCCCTTAAGGTCAGGATGTTAGAGCACTTGAGGCTCATAAGATTGAAAGACACCAATCATCCTGTTTCCAAACATTTCACGGAATGTGGTCAGGGAGGAACAAGCAATTTTTCCTTCCTGGGAATTGAATCAGTTAATTGTAAATCTAGAGGAGGTGATCATGTCAACCTTCTGAACCGTAGGGAGGCGTATTGGATTTTTACTCTCCAAACATACTTCCCTATGGGTCTGAATATTGACTGGCAGTTAACCCATTTCTTGTAATGTTTGACAATTTTTAAACAACCGATTGTACTTTAGGTCAATCACGTTCACTGAATAAGAATTGATCAAATTAGCCCTTTGAATCTTATAAAGTTTTATAAGTTTATTATAAACTTGGTTCTTTGATGTATTGTGTTGATAATACCCTATACAATGTGCTTTATATATGATATTTGTTGTATTTCCCTGGTTCTTAGGATTTAGATTTACAATCTGTGTTATGCAGTATTTATGTTTTACATATATATTTTTTAAGTTATTTGGTTGTTTTATATTATTTTTCAAATTATGTTTATATGTTTTCTATATTCTTATTCTTCCCTTATGTGTCAGTATAAGTTGTAAATTAATATGTTTTTTTCAATTTTTCTTATTATACAATGCCTTTTCCCTTTTCTATTTTTTGTATTTCTAAGCATTTGTATTTTAGCTTTGTTGATGTTTATCTCGTCGTAATGCGCATGCCCAGTGAGTAGCACTGTATGTATGTGTTGTAGGGATGTACACTGGCGACACACTTTATTCGAGCTCGGCTAGTCCCACGAATTCGGGTATACCCAGGTGTATTGAGGTTTGTGACTGTTTTCTGCCCGAGTGCATTGGGTTATTTTCCAGGCAGGGATTGAAGCATTTTATTCCCGCTGGCTGCAATACTGCACAGTATATATATATATACTGCATTACAATTCATGAATTTATGCCATCTGGTAGACACGCGAAGCATTGCAGCCTATTAAATCCTAATCATTATCATTTAACAGATCAGCCGCCCGTCAGCCAGGCATGAACCCAGGCTGGGAAGGCAAACGCAACGGGGCTTGTCAGAGGTGAGGAGCGGCGCATTCCAGGTATCTGCCAGGTACATACTGGGTATTTGCTCGAATAAAGTGTGTCGGTGCAGTATTGTATTAGTGGGGCAGTGATTTCCTATGACTTGCCCTTATCCAAGATGGCCACACTGCCTGTGGGACATCCTTCTGCCCTTAGATCGGCTGTGAGTCGCTCTTCGCATGCGCGATGACGCGCGTAGCGTCATGACGTCATCCGGTTCCGTTTTTTGGCGCGAAACGGCCCACAGGTAAGAGGGTATATAATGGATGTTATTACATTGTGTTTTATCCTTGAAAAAGAACGCTGTGACGTTCGAAACGAGTTGGATGGGTCTTTTGTCACATTAAAGTGCCCTTTGAATTATTTTCTGTTTTGGGTCCTTCCTGCTCCGTTTGTGCTGGTGCGCTTTTGGTCTCCTTTTTCCTGTGTGTAACAAAGGAGTCATTTGGTTGCATTTTTTGATCAAAACATGATTCAAGCCGCCAACCTCGTCAATGTAACCTCCGTTTAGCAGGTACCTACAGTACACTAAATATATGCAATTTCTTATTGTCCTGTGGACAAAACTTTGTGAAGTGTGTGAAAGTGCCCTGAAGGGGTTAAACAAATGAAGCATATGCTTATTTGTGAATTCGTGCAGTTAAAAGCTGGCCAAAGCCAGTAACAAAGTTCCCTTATTATAAAAGATAAACTGTGGATGCACAAATACCCTAATGAGAAATAATTATACTTACACATATCTCTTCTTTCTGTCAGCCAGAAACACTCACCTACTCTTCAGTGGAGGGTGATGTGTAAGACCAAAAACCACCATCCAAGGAAGATAACATCAGAGTAAATAAATGTGTGAAAAATTAAGCCAACAATGATGGGTAAACACCCCCTGAAGAAGGTTAGTGGAAGGCAATGAAAGCCCCCACCATCTATTTCATTGGGGGCTAGCCCTGGAGCAATGAAACAATTACTCACAATTCCTGGTGCGGCTAGATGGATATGCTGCTTCCAGAATAAGGTATTCAATATGCAGAAGATGTGAGGAGCGCACGATCCGGTAAGAGCAAAGGGAGGACCCAAGTAACAAAAAGTACAAATTTATTGAGTCATCAAGACATTAAAATCCAAGCGTTTCGAACGTGTAGCGTTCTTTATCAAGGATAACATACTGTACAATGTAAATCAGTCCCTTTAAATACCCCCTTACCTGTATCCCGTTCACGCCAAAAGAACCAAGATGGTGGCCCCCGCTTCTCGGCGCCCCGCTTTTCGGCGATCCGCCGATACGGCGGCACCGAGAAGGGGGCCGCCATCTTGGTTATTAAATCGCGCATGCGCAGAACTTGCGGTTGCGCCCGGCGCGCATGCGCAGACCGTAGTTTGCGCACACATACTGTAGTTTGCGCGCTCATACCATAGGTCGCGCATGCACAGAACGGCAAAACCGCCGTATACCCGGGGCCCTCCTGTACGTCATGACGTACGCGCATGCACAATGGCGCAGGCGCAAACTCAGGACGTCAGAGGCAGTCTGAGGGCAGAAGTGGCGGCAAGGAAGGGCAAAAACTAAAATGCCTGAAGGCTGTAGCCAACGGAAACATAGAAAAACAAAAATAACAACATAATAAAATCGTGATTGTCTTCAACCAGAGAGGAGAAAGGGAGAGGGGAGGGGGGGCGGACAGGGGGGAGGGGAAGTGGAGGAAGGGGAAAAAAGGGAGAGAAGGAAGGGACAATCAGCAAAAAAGAATAATAATGACAATTGCAAAACAATAACAAAAACTGTGAAGGAAACACCAAAAAAAAGTATGAAAGATAAAAAAATATATAATAAAAAACAGAAATTAACAATTATCCTAACAAAAATCCTAAATAAGTGCATAAAAAACATAAACACATAAACAATAGTGTTTTAATCCCAACAAAGTATTTAAAGCTTGTTGAGTGGTGATAAATCTACATTACTAAATATAATACTACTGATATATATATATATATATACAATTACAAATTACCGTGTCATGATAAATATATTCAAGAACTCACAAGTATATATCTAAGAACTCAAAAAATACATTTAAAAACTCAAAATTATATAAGTCTGCATAATATACAATGCTAAAATATACCAAAGAACTGGGGAAAGTATATATATAACAATTTCAGAGAAAGTGGCCTAAATGCCATTCAACATTCAAACCAAAGGGATGACGTGTTCTAAGAATAAAAATCCAATATGCCTCCCTTTGGTTTGACAGGTTGATATGGTCACCACCTCTAGGTTTCTTAAGAACCAATTCAATACCTAAAATTGAAAAATTCTTAACACCTCCCTGTCGACATTCGGAGAAGTTTTTGGACACTGGGTGGTTGAGATCCCCTAATCTTATCAGTCTTAAATGCTCTTGGATTCTGATTTTGAGTGCTCTAATAGTCCTCCCCACATATCTTTTGCCACAACCGCATGTTATAAGGTACACAACAAATTGACCTTTACAATTTATGAAACCATTAATATAATATTTCTTTACATGATTATCTGTCTGTGTACCATTCAAATGTGGAAGACAATTAAAAAAGGATGTCGAAGGTTTCATGTGTCCACATACACTACATGAACCGCATTGGAAGGAACCTTTAATGGAAAAGGATTTATCACCCATATTTGGGGCCCTAAGATCGCTAGGGGAGAAATAAGAACCCACAGTTCTTGCCCTGCGAAATACGAATTTGGGACCTGACCCAATATACTTTCTCAAGACGGGGTCCATAGACAAAACATTCCAATGTTTTGAAATGATGGCTCTAATATATCCACTTTTTTGTTATATTGTGAAATAAAAA
The DNA here is from genome assembly GCF_040206685.1 of Ascaphus truei. NCBI lineage: Eukaryota > Metazoa > Chordata > Amphibia > Anura > Ascaphidae > Ascaphus > Ascaphus truei. The sequence goes on along the minus strand of NC_134490.1, from coordinate 58,356,342 downwards.
GTGGACGATTGCCATCAAATCTGTTATGCTTTGTCCTTTGTAAACCACTCTTCCCATGAGCAGAGATACATGGGCCAGGAAGTAAGCATCTGTCATCTGGAATAGGTAATAAATAAGTTCTTTCTGTATTTAAAGCAAATTCAAATGCCTCAGTAATGCCTGTCACAGGGTATCCCCTATCTAAAAATCTCTGGGCCAATTCCTCAGACTGAGAAAGAAAACACTCCAATGTTGAGCAATTCTGGCAATGAGGTGGGTAATACCTTGAGACAAATTGGAGAATTGGTCGGAGCTCTATCCTGAAGAGAGGAGCCATACACCTCCAAGAAACTGCTCAGTAAAACAGAAACCACGTGAGCTAAAACCTACCCCTATGACGGAATGTATCAGTAATACTATAATTAAATGTCTTTATGGAATATGCAGCTAGAGAAAGAATTGACTTAACATTTATGTTACGGGTCACAGAATCTAGATACAGGCATACCCCGGTTTAAGGACACTCACTTTAAGTACACTCGCGAGTAAGGACATATCGCCCAATAGGCAAACGGCAGCTCGCGCATGCACCTGTCAGCACGTCTTGAACAGCAATACCAGCTTCCTACCTCTACCAAAGCTGTGCGCAAGTGGGGAGACTATAGAGCCTGTTACAAATGCGTTATTTACATTAGTTATGCACGTATATGACGATTGCAGTACAGTACATGCATCGATAAGTGGGAAAAAGGGAGTGCTTTACTTTAAGTACATTTTCGCTTTACATACATGCACCGGTCCCATTGCGTACGTTAATGCGGGGTATGCCTGTACTTGAGTAATCATGTACTTTATAAAAACACAACAGAGCTACCATAAATAAATAATTTGCAAGATGAGATTTCTTTTATTCTTTCATTCGCTTGTTGGCATCAGAGTTCTTGCAGTTCATTGTATGCCACGGAGGCAGTAAATGGAAATTAAAGTTTAGTCTGATACAGTCAGTGAGATATATCACTAAAGAAGGGAGATCCAGTACACTCAGAGTTTCAAGAATGTGTCTTTTATTGAGGTGACCGACATTTCTGACCCCAGATACAGTATAGGCGAGAGAATCATTCTATTTATAGCCCCACAATGAAAAAGAGATAAGTGGCCCTTGATGTAAGACTGTGCTTGTCTGAATGTCATTATTAAAGGTCAGGGGTGCTGAGGTACAGTCCTCACGACCCCCCCAACAGGTCATGTTTTCAGGATATCCCTGCTTCAGCACAGGTGGTTCAAAGACAGAGCCACTGATTGACCCACTTGTGCTGAAGCAGGGATATCCTTAAAACCTTACCTGTTAGAGCGTCTTGAGAATTGGAGTTGAGCACCACTGTTCTAGGTGTAGCCATGCATAACAATGTCTACAATCATCTCTCCTGCTGGCAGTAAAACCTGGTAAGTTACAGGAAAGCCAGCAGTATTCATGGAGGTTTGCCCTTACACCCTGGTGAGGTGCCCTATGTGTGGATGGGAGTGGCTACATGCTCTGAGTCCCTAGTTAGTGACATCAGAGATGTGCCTGCTTCTTGAGGTATATAAGGCACTGCACTGCCTAAAGTTAGCGCGTGTGGTTGCTGCGAGTTGATGGTGCAAGGTGAAGCAGCAAGTTAAAGGTGCCCACTAGTGCAGTAACTAGTGGCATCAATTTATATCAAGCCAGAGAATGCCAACTGTGTCCAGGGACCTGGCACAGGGGTTATCTCCCTGCGGGGAGAGGGAATCCCACTCCATTGGGAGGGCGTACCTTTTAAAGGGAATCACGGAACAATGTGCGGCTGAGACAAGGACTGTGAGGGGCAGCTGGTCCTTATCACCACGCACAATAAATATGGCTTGTTTAACGAGAACCCCATGGTGTGAGTCTGCAATTACTCTCCTGGGGCCCTCACCACTAAGAAGGAGTTCCTCATCAGGACCATCTACCTGCATACGCATAGCTCTTGATGAGTTGGAGGCACTGCACATGATGTAAGTAGGACTCGCACCCACTACCTCAGCTACCTGTCTGATTGACATCCCCGAATACCATCATGCGGGAGACTCAGGAGTCCTGTTGCCTACAGGTGCACCACCATACACTGACATGTAACAGGGCTGGATAGGCCACAGGGGCCAATGTAAGATTGGGTGGGTCAGACCAGACACGAAGAAGCGTTACAGTTGGAGGCGCTGCTGAGAACCTGTCAACAGGACAGGCTTTTGCTGGGCACACTGGGAAATAGGGAGAGTGTCTGCTGCCACTTTGTGCTGCGTGGGAAGGAGACAGGGGTAGTCAAGGGAGGCCGCGGAAGACGTGGAACGCATAGATGCCCTTGGATTCTTAGGTCTGGAGCCGGGCTATAGCTGTCATCGAAACCTTGAGGTAGTGCTAGTGTTATGACGCCTAAAGGGATAAACCGGTAACTTAGAGCAGGAATCCTGGAGAGGGTCGGCGCTAGACTGACCAACAGCAGGTAGACCCCCAAAGTATTGCAGGGACGAACCAGAGTACTCTAGTCCATTCCAGACCACTCGAACAGGGAGCACAGACTGGGAGGAAGGAGATACAGCAGACTCAGCAAGAGTGAGCCTAGCCTGAGGTAGTGCAAACACGAGTCAGATCTACATTAGGTACACAAGGTGGTGCACATGGCATTTTTATTGTAGCGGTGTGGCAGCTGCCCCACAGAGTGGATCTCCATGTACAATAATTCAAGACACAGTATTCTAATGGCGCCTGACAAAATGGAAAATCGGCGCAGTGCGGAAGCTCAAGTATGGCTGACGGAGGCCGAAGGAGAGAACGAATATGTTATGATGTATGAGGAAGAGGAGCCAGCTACAGAGGAGATTTTTGTGAGCCTGTTGTGGAATGGCGTGAAAACAGTAGTGGTGCCGTGTATGGCCTACTTAGGACCTTGGGGTACTGACTCTGAGGATAGTGAAGGAGACAGTGTTGTGAAATGGGAGGCACGAAATGGACTTGCTTGTCATTCAACATACAAACAATCGAACGCTACCTCAACGAAGAATATGATTGACAGTGCAATCCAAGATGGTGGTTCCCGCGTCCCTGGGAAACCACGTCGGCCAGTTGCAGAGAATATTGCAAATGCTAAATCTGCAGAAAGTTGGCCAGGAGTGGCGCCAACGGAGAGACCCCGTCCTGTTGGGGGGTATGGCGCGAAAGCTGGAGCCGCGCCCACATGGACTGTGACTAGTTCCGCCCCTGTGCTGGGCCAGCCTACAAGTCTACGGGACATCCTCCAAGTTTCAACCAGGGGGAGTGGTTTCCTGTCTTGGCGGATGCGGATGGAGAAAGCTGGAGGAAGGGTTGGTTACCCAGCCCATGCCCTTCAGTTGCGAGGAACCAGCAAGCCGTACAGACCACTAGTGCGAGCACCTCCATTGGTGACTATGGCTTGCAAACAAGAACAAGGGCCTTTGATAACCACGCATCCCTACTCGGCTCCAGGAGGCGTCCTGATCCTCCGAGTAGAGGGCGTAGAGACAGTAGCATGCCTATGCCTGCAGTGTCGACTGCCGGGCAGAGCGGTGAGCTCTACCGCACGATGTGCCCAGTGTGGACTACAATATCTATGGCCCATGCCAACCTTTGTGCCGATTCAAGCAGTAGAGGCGGCGGAAGATGCCGCTATGCTGGCTGCGGAACTTCCTGGTGTGCTCTGGAGGGAGGCTACGAGTCCCAATGAACAGGGACCCGCTCCGGTAATCAAAACAGAGCCAATCGAGAAAAACGGTCACTGACGCGGTGATAAGAGGGGGCCGCGCCGCAAATCACCAGGCGGAATGCCCTGGCCAAATGCCAAATTGGTGTCCTCGGACGAGGAGTCCCTCAGTATTATTGCCGTTACGACCTGACCGCCGGCGTACCACAGCAGCAGTACGACTAAAAGAGTGCCACTTATCGGTGTCGGCGAAGAACGAAGCCGAGTGTCGCCCATACCGCGGTGAAGTCCCACGGCCGTGGTGACCAGTGGATCCAATGGCGGCAGGTCCATTCCAACGCCCCGGAGTGGTAAGCAGAGTCCATGCTTATCCCAGGCTCCCAAGATGGTGGTGGCGGAGGAAGGAAAGAGCCAGGCCCCGGCGGCGCCACAACGGAAAAAGGCATTGCCGGATATCATGGTGGAGGAAGAGGTCCCTCTTGGGGACCAACCCAAGATGGCGGCGGAACACGTGCGTGTCCGGACATCACTTCCGGTGGAGTTTCGAAGGAGATGATCGTGCCCGTCACTCGAGCAGTGGAGGTCGGACGCCCAAGTCCAAGAGGAGCGGGCGATCGACGCAGCGATCGAGGAGTTGGGAGACCGGAGAGACGGAGAGTCCCTGCGGCGGAACCGGACCAGATAGCGGAGAAGTGCGGGTCCTAGCCCCGCGGATACCGACTGTGCGGCCCTATCCCCAAACCCCAGTCCTAGTTAGACCCCAGGCCCTAGTTAAAGTCCCAGCCCCATTCACTTTCCATTTTGGGTCATCTTCTAGTTTAGGGATGTCAGGGGATTCACGGGTCGCTTCCGATGAACAGACTGAGAGCCTGGACTATGGGACCTCTGATGATGGGTCAGTGCGAGGAGGGAGGAATACACGACAGGTTTCGGTGTCCAGTGACTGTCCCAGTAATGTGAGCGTGACTATTGGGAGCCAGAAAAAGGGTTCGGACAATCAAGCACCGTCTGAGTGTACGTCGGGTATATCTTCTGGGGGTGTACCAGAAGAAGGAGATCTAGAGGAGGAATCGCTAGAAGAAGTCAGGGAAACCCGATGGTGGGCCCCCTTATTTGAGGGATATGTGCCCTGGATTGATAGGACCCGGTTCATCATAGATCGGGATGGGGTGGTAGATCATAGGTGGGCTAAACGGGAGTTTACGGAGGAGGATCACCTAAGGGAGATTCAGGAGAAGTGGTATAAAATTGGGCGAAGATTAATAGAACCCCTGGGTCCGGATGGGTTGGATGATCCGGTGGATCCCGAGGAACCCCTGTCATGGGTGTTGCTGGGGAGAGCGGGCAGTGCTAAGCTGACAAGGGCCTGCCGAGCAGAACGGGCCATTATAGCAAAATATAAACGAACCCATGGGCTAGAATACCCATATGTTCCCGAACTCCTCATGCAGGAGATAGAGGACCGCCGGGATGGGTGGCTCAGGGAGGATATTGAGTATTACATGGTTACCAAGGGAGGTGCCATTGAGGGCCCCAGAGCAGAGGAACGTATATCCCAGTTGATGCGCGTCTGGAGTATTGGGCGCAGCATCTATACGCATAAGATGGTGTATAGAGGGGAACGTGGCTTGCCCAGGGATTATAGTGTAACAGTGACCGACATGGCGGGCAGAGAAGTGAAGAAGCCAGATCCTCGTCACTATTATTAGGGAGAAAGCCAATGAGGTCTGTGCAAAGAAATCTTGAGCGCCCCTGCTGGTCAGTGAGCGCTGTGTTATAGATAATTATGAAAAGCATTGTTATGACTTTTGATTGTGTTTTCCTTTTGCAGTGTTTCCTAAAGAAAGGTACACCAAATTTAGGTCCCAGCTGGGATGGTGGGGATTCACCAGGGGGAGTATGTAGCCATGCATAACAATGTCTACAATCATCTCTCCTGCTGGCAGTAAAACCTGGTAAGTTACAGGAATGCCAGCAGTAATCATGGAGGTTTGCTCTCACACCCTGGTGAGGTGCCCTATGTATGGATGGGAGTGGCTACATGCTCTTAGTCCCTAGTTAGTGACATCAGAGATGTGCCTGGTTCTTGAGGTATATAAGGCACTGCACTGCCTAAAGTCAGCGCGTGTGGTTGCTGCGAGTTGATGGTGCAAGGTGAAGCAGCAAGTTAAAGGTGCCCACTAGTGCAGTAACTAGAGGCATCAATTTATATCAAGCCAGAGAAGGCCAACTGTGTCCAGGGACCTGGCACAGGGGTGATCTCCCTACGGTGAGAGGGAATCCCACTCCATTGGGAGGGCATAACTTTTAAAGGGAATCACGGAACAATGTGCGGCTGAGACAAGGACTGTGAGGGGCAGCTGGTCCTTATCACCACGCACAATAAATATGGCTTGTTTAACGAGAACCCCATGGTGTGAGTCTGCAATTACTCTCCTGGGGCCCTCACCACTAAGAAGAAGTTCCTCATCAGGACCATCTACCTGCATACGTATAGCTCCTGATGAGGTGGAGGCGCTACACATGATGTAAGTAGGACTCGCACCCACTACCTCAGCTACCTGTCTGATTGACATCCCCGAATACCATCATGCGGGAGACTCAGGAGTTCTGTTGCCTACAGGTGCACCACCATACACCGACATGTAACGGGGCTGGATAGACCACAGGGGCCAATGTAAGATTGGGTGGGTCAGACCAGACACGAACAAGCGTTACATAGGTAACAACTTAAAGATGTATAACAGAGAGAGCTACAAGGGTTCAATAGCTAGCAGAATCATATCAATACCTAAACAAAGCAACACAAACAAAACAATAAGAGACCTCCTAGAAGCTGGGTTCCCCTATATTGAACAGGAGCGCTGACACACGAGGGGAAAGGCCTTATATGGGTATGTGCATCATAGGCGCTGAGCCTAATATGGGCATGTATGTCAGTGTTTCAGTAATAATCCATATAAGGCATGTACGTCACCTAATGTCTGCAGCAAGCAGGAGACGAAGGACTTATCTAGCACAGTGGAGAAGGTAATCTAGGCGGAGTGGGAGGTATAGCAATATGTAGCAAACAATATGTTGGGCTGATGTTGGCCAAACAATGTATGGACATAGAAACAGAGGTCTGTGAGGGTGTAAAGTAAAAAACAACATCCGGCGCTTAGGTGGAAAGGAGTGTGACAACTCGGCTAGAGGAAGGAATAAAGTGTGGATAGAATAAATAAATAAGTGATCACAACCCGATGACAGCATCTCGACCTTAGATGAACCTCTCTCCTTGGTTCTTATAGACAATGTTGATAGAAAAATCAGGGAGCACAAGCCATCGGTGGATACATGGAAAGGAGGATGCCACCGAGACAGGGTCTGTGTGTGCAACAGCCCCCGTTGTGAAGGCTATTACTGAGGCAGTGTGTTCAGCATTTATCACCACCAGACTGAACCCAGCTTTTTTTCCGTATATTGCCCTGTTTGAAGGTTTACATGAGTGTGCATTACTAAGTATTTCACTTGTGCATCAATACATTTTAAACCCCCTACACTATCCTGTTCTTGTTTCTGTTTGCATGATTGGGGGGAACTGCTGGAGTAGTAATAGCAAGTTACCAGAAGAGACTATTACATCAATTACATCCAAGACACCACCCCCTAGTTTGGGGCTCGAGGCTTGTATACTATAGCTATCTTGTGAGGGTGTTTTTTGGAGAGTGCATTCCACCCCCCTTATCCCTGTGTCCAGACAGGATTGCACTATATTGTGCTCTCTTTTCCATGTATCCACAGGTGGCTTGTGCTCCCTGTGTTTTCTATCACCATTGTCTGTGTGGGTTCCTAGCATCAATAGTGCCATAAAAACAAGTGACTGAAAGCATGCAGTGGCTGGAAAAAATAGCAAAATGCCAACCCAGTCAACCCATGAGACGCTGAGCGCTGAGGCTAAGAAGTGACCTCACTTGCCAACATTGCGCACTGCAGAGAGATTACACTAGTTCACATAAAAACTTACTTTCAAGATGTGGGACACCAACTGTGCTGCTATTTGTTTTTTTATAGCAATTTGCATTTAAAATGCCAAATCTTTCCGGATCAAATTAGCCGTGACCGTATACACCAGTAAATAAGGAAAAAGGTTTATTATTGGCAAGGAACAGAAATGTTTAACCAATGAACCCCCTGGTTATAGGCTTGCTAATATATATATATATACTTATTCTGTGCAGGAGGTATATTAAAACTTGTAAATGCCAACTTATGAAGCAATAACATGGTTTTGATGATTGCCAGCTGCACAGTGTTTTTATATAACTTTTATGTTACCTATCACTGATTTCATTTGCAATACATATTATACTGTGTGGATTCAGGCATTTTATTGAAACTTTGAGTTGAACAGTCCAAAAATATTGAATAAAATAAGAGCCAAAAACCAAGAAAGGCTCATCCACAGATTTGTTTGTTGTTTAAAAAAAAACAAAAAATAAGATGGTCAAACGTTTTAAAAAATAAAACGTACTTTTGCAAAAAGTTAAACGTTTGAAAAAATTGGATAAAAATACCACTTGTGAGCATATTCATACGCCTCAGACAGGTCTGCAACCCTTCCTTTCCCCCTGATCTCTTAGCATACAGTGCTTCCACTGCAGCCAGGGATTCTGGGTAATGACATGCAAATGAGCACTCAAATTATGTCATTTGCTTCTTCTCCATTTTAACCTAAGCTTTTCCCTACTGCATTATACAGATTTTTCAGCACAAAAGTTTGGAAAAAATGTCAATATTGTTTGGGAGTGTTTTTTCTATAATTTTATTTAAAACCCCAAATGAAATGCAAAATCAATCGTCTTTTGTCAAAACCAAAACAGGAATAATCTTTAGAACCAAAACACCAGTGAACGTTCCCACCACTCTACATATATTTCTATTATATACACAACAGTGCAGTTACGTTCTATGTTGGCAGCAACGGAGGAAAGAGACCCCAGCTGCCTAAGGCCAGCTGTTTGGAAACAGCGTTGAATGATTATATAAAAGAAAATCATTTACCTTCTTGACATAAAAATGTACCTGTCCCCTGCTGCAGACACTGTGTTTGCCCTGAAACAATTGAAGAGCTTCTGGTGGTTTGCTAAATATCCTACAGATGTTTTAGCGATGTCTGGGAATACATACCTATTGCATAATTTCCATTCTATTATGAGGAAAATCACAAACAATTGTCATTTTTAAATTGAGATGCCAAATGATTAAATCCATGTCTATATACTGTAACAGGGCCGGCGTGATGGCGATGCAGTCTGTGCCCCTGCACCGAGCCCAGTAGTTACAGAGGCCCTGCACCCTTCCCCACAACAATTAAACGAATTGCCGTGGGAGAATGCGGGGCCTCTGTAACTCTGTCACCTTCTCCTCCTACATCTCCCCCTGCATGGTCCCATCAGTATGGCTCCGCGACGTCAAAATGGCGTCACTTTTCCATGACAACAGGACGCCATGTGATGTCGTGGCGCCACCATGCAGCGTTACGAGGCCATGACAATGGAACACCATGAGGTGCCGCGTTGCCATGACAACGTGATGCCATATGGCGCCGTGATGTCCCAATGTCATGGCAACGCGCCGCCATTTGACGTCGCGGAGCCATAATGACAAGGCTATACAGGGGAGATGCCGCCAGAAAATCTGACCTGTTGGTGGCCCTTGAGGACTGGAGTTGGCCACCCCTGAGTTAAGCCATTCCTTCTCCATCTGTAAAAATCAAACCTCGGAGACGGACACATTATCAAAATATGAAAAGGAAAACAAACAACGTAATTTTAACCTCTTGAGTACCGGAAAAGTTATCACATTGCATAGCTATGTGTTGCTGACCCCCTCGGACGCTCAAGGGGTTAATCAGATATGGTATATTTTCAGTTATGATAAACGGCTCAGATCTGGCCATCAGAGAGAATTTGTCTTTTCGCCACCTAGGAGGAGGATGTGAATGTGCTGTGTAATTTATTGTATGGAGGGGAGAGATATTTCCGGTTTCTTTGGAATTAAGTATTGATTATTGTGAAAAGTAGAGAATAAGTATCAATAAATGATCATTATAAACCCACACAGTTTGGCAAATCTGCAAAATGGGATGAAAAATATATATTTGTACAAACACAGTTTATGCCTTAAAGCTTACACTGATGAGACCCAAAAGGTCGACAGAGCTGCCTGCGAGTAGGTTACTGGCTATGCATCAAAACCCAGGCTGTGCTTAAAGCTGTGTAATGCAGCGAGCATAAGCTTATAAAAGTTCCATGTTAAAATGGATTTGAGGCAAAAGGTGACACTGTGTGCTCATTTACATGTCATTTTCCAGAATCCCTTGCTGCAGTGGAAGCACTTTATGCTATGTGAATGTGCTCACAAAGTGCTATTTTTGCCTGTTTTGCTTAGTGTAGAAAATGACTGCAATCTGATGGGCAATTTTGTCTCTCATTTATTAGACAGAGAATTAAACAGCCCAACGTTGTGGTAAAGTTCCCTTCATCGGATAGAGTGATATTATTCCTCTTTTCGGGTGGTCTTCTGGAGTTGAATAGTCCTATTTCCAGCTCCTCGGGTTCCAAATAATGTATAGGTTTACCCCTGGGGTTGAATTGTTGGCCAGGGAAACAATATGGCCAGCAGGTCAGACTCACGTTTCATAGGAACCGCTGGATTATAACTAGACCTCGTGGCCACCTTGAAATAAATAGCAAATAACTTTGGAACAAGGGGAATTCCGATTGTTAAGAAAAATATAGGGAATTGGTGTTTAAACCAATTATATCCTTCACTACCACATTGCAGCCTCTGCAGTATTAAAGTTTTTTTTCTTCTTTTTAAGCTACATTAATATCTCACTTTGCTGTAATCTTGGAAGCCCTCTGACTCTGTCAGTCAGAGGGTTAATGACATTTCCTCTACTGCTCTTGAGAAGCCTTCTGTTCTTTAACAACGCCAATGCACTTACTGCAACACACCTATAAATATGACTGGGACGTTGTGAAACGTGAAGGATGATATGATGGTATTCCTGCATTTGGCAATGTGTACTCCGTACATTATGGTTCTGAAGTCCATGGTACCGTATGTCGAATAATTACATTGGATTTCAGCAATTACATTCCTTTTTTTTTTAAAGTAACACCAGAGCTACCCAGTTACCTTCAAATGTAATTACTGTCCACGAAAAAGGAAAATGTATCATTATTATGCATTAAGTGAAATGTACTCTTAGGCCTAGGACATAGTGCAATCAGCGTCGCTGAGGCGGGCTGAACCGCGCTGAACAGATGCACAAAGCCCCTGCATCTGTAATCAGCGCGGCTATAGTTTCTCCCTCCGCATGCGCGCTGATGCTGAGAAACTTCCCCCAGACAGGCAGTTTTTAAATTTGATGCTCGGGGAAGCGGAGGAGCGGTCACGTGACTGCTCCCATCCAATGGGAGCGGGGGACTAGCCCCGCCTCCCGCTCCGCCTCCTGGCATGCCCCCGCTCCGCCCCGTCCCCTGAGCGCGCTCACTGCCTCGCCTGCAAGGACAGGAAAAGCCCCATTTTCAGCAGGCGAGGCAGAGCAGGAGCGCGCCTCAGCGTGCTCCCAACACAATATGTCCCAGGCCTTATCTGTGCAAAATGATATACAGGCTTCTAGTGCCCCGATGGATACTTAGAGCCTCGTTCTATTGAATACTGATAGGGTCAGTGCTCTCTACTTAGTACTGAGTGTAGTCTCGTTAGTTATGTGCTGGAGTATATTGCTAGTTAGCCACCACAGCCACCTATCTACTATACACAGCCACCTCCTCTTCATATACAGTGTCAATCTATGTGCCAAGCTTACCTGACAAGGGTGCCCACCACCATACTTTAGCACAGTGTTTACAAGTACTATTTGTGACAGTGCCGCTGAGGTCACTACAGGGCATTATATCCCTATACTGTGGACCTCAGGAGGTTACCTGAGGTCAGCTTCACACAGCACTGTGCTCACATCCATTATTACTGAGGAGGATTTTTTCTGACTGCACACTGAGACCTACTGGTGCACATTATATTTGTTTCACAGTGCACCAGTCACTACCAGTCACACAACTGTCATTCATGGTTTATGCACATATTGCCTTATGTGACTTGTAGATACAGTACCCTACGGAGTACACCCTACTTATTCACCTTCACAGAGGTCTATATCAGGATTTGTGTTTAGTTTCCTGTGTGATACTTGATACATACAGGACACATATACTATGTTGATCCATGGCTGTCAGTATCATGATCCTATGACCTCCAGTACGTCATTTTAATACCCATTATTTTATATACGTGTTGTATTAAATAAAGTTTATGTTTTAAATCATACACCTATCACCAGAGGGTGAATTCGAGTGCTACACTGGGTTCTTCTCTACCCTTTCTACCTGTTCAGTGTATACCCAGAGCACCGTTCACCGTTCATGTTCTATGAGGCAGCAGCAGGGGCTCCCCTATTACCTTACCACGTTTTAGCTTACCATGTTTTTAAAGTAAATGTACTATATATATATATATATATATATATATATATATATATAAATAGAGATGTGTGAACCTTTTGCATGAGGTCATCTATCGTGCAAAATTGATGTGGAAAAAGACCTATTGCTCCATCCGGGTCCGCAGAGGATTCTCTAAGCATTAAATCAAGGTGCATTGCAATTTCATTTAATATGCTAATTTAAAAAAATATTTAAAAGCACTAGATTTACTTAATACTGAGACTATAAATAGGGCACATACAATATTTGACTCACTGGCTGGATATATTTTGCTGAGAGATTACTCATTTGGCGATATTATTAGCCCTTTTAGGAACGGTGAAACATTTTGCTGGTGTGACAGGGCTGCTTGCATTATTGTGGAAGTTAAAGGCATGTTTGCTTTCTGGCATCAAGTGCACCACCTATCTTTCTTTCTTTCTTTCTTTCTTTCTGTTTTCTTTGCTGGGCCCAGCGATCTTTTCTTTGTGTTTCCTTTATCTAAACTTTACTAACCTTTAATGTGGTGTCCTGAGGTCAGTTAGTACAATGCAGGTGTGGTTGGTGTTAAACACAGTTTGATGTTACACAGCCATGGGGCAGTCTCTGTTAAAAAGGATAAGGGCGTTTCCTTCCTGCATACCATCCAGGGTGGATTATACCATGGTATGGAGGGGGGGTATTAAAGCTATGTATTAAAGTAAGTGATACTGAATGTCATTTATTTTGCAGAGTAAAGACATGCATGGGATGTTTGTAAAAGGTACTTTTTTGGGGCTTGCTATAGAAAATTATATGTTGTGTGAAGTGTATTATGTTTGCTAATTATGTAAGTTTTGGGAGACAACTCCCCTGTGTGGTATACTTAATTTGGTTTGGTCAAAATTAACCAGTAATAAAAGGGAGAGGGTTTCTTTCACTGGGGCTGCTGCACTCCTTGTTGTTGCTATGTGACAGGAGGTTGTTCTTTTTCTGCACTCCTTGTTGCTGTTATGTGATATGAGGATGTCTGTGGAACTTCAGTGAAAGGATGCAAACTTTCTAATGCAGATATTGCTGGCTACTCTCTGTATGGAGACATCACGCTGGGGGAACTGGTTGTTGTACACCTGAATGTGGAATACCTAATAAAAAGAAGGTTCAGAGAACAGCAAAAGCCTCTTCCATTCTTCCTAGGGTCTGATGCTGCGGCTTCTTTAAACAAAGGCTGGGATGCAACTTTTCACAGCTGGGAGTCAAATTAAGGGAAAGAATGTGTAACATTTTGATTATGGATTTTGATCAGTTCTGCACACTTCTATTATTCAACCAGATATACTGTAAACTCTTAAACATCACTGCTAGTGCTCATTTTGGTCCTAGACGCTACTGCACTTCCATGTGCATCTTTGCAAGAATGGATTGGAGTTTGTTATTTGTTTAAGACACTGTTTTACCAGGAGTTCCTAGGGCATCCCTATGGTTCTCTGCAATTATCAGGTCATTTGAAAATTGTACAGAAGAATGTACAATGCATCTGACTTCAGACGCGCTATTAGAGAGGGTTGAGGTTCTTTACAATGCATTTGATCTCAGACACGCCATTAGAGAGGGTTGGGGTTTCTTACAATGCATCTGATCTCAGATGCGCTATTTGAGAGGGTCAGGGTTCCCTAGAAATAGACAATATTGTTATAGGGTTCCTTAACCAAAAAAAAGGTTAAATAACACAGGTCTAAAATCTAGTCATTATTTATAGCAGCGCTCAATTTTTCTTCAGAAAAGTGGCAAGATAAGCTGTCGTACTGTAATATAACCTTTACAAAGGAGAGTAAACATTCATCACAAAGGTTGAAATTCTTACAATACAACATATAATAATAAAATAATAATTGTTTGTTCTTTTATAGCACTGCTAGTTTTACAGACACAGTCCCTGCCCTGTGGAGCTTACAATCTATGTTTTTGGTGCCTGAGGCACAGGCAGATAAAGTGACTTACCCATGATCACAAGGAGCCGACACCAGAAATTGAACCCGGTTCCAGTCAGTGTCGTAACTCACTGAGCCACCCCTTCTCCCATGCATATGCTTGTATTTTAAGAACACTACCTTTTGAGATTCTCTGTTTACAAAACTATCATTCTTAAATGTCATAATAAATTGGCAGTACTTATACAATGTAATATAGGGTGCATATATAATTCAGCGACAATGAAGTACAGAGTACCAAACCGAGAACTGGGCAGTTAAATGGGAATCAGTGTGAGAGCAGCACTGCAACTCTGAATTTAAATTAGAATGGTAACATCTTCAATGCATTGCAACTCTCATTAACAATAATGGTCTACATTCCCTCAAATGATTCCCTTTTCCCTTATGTCCCCATCAATAGAAACCTCTTCTGTTTGCTTTTCCTTACTGAAGTCGCAAAAGGAGTACTAAATGCACAGTAGCCGTGGAAAGATTGCCGTATTTGTGCTAATTAGCAGATGAACCCCTTTTAAACACTAACATTATAATTGTGCTATGGAACTGCAGTGAAGATTCCATTACTAAATTATTCTGTTCAGGTTACTTAAACCTCATTTTCAAGAAAAGGGAGCAGTGGGATATAAATTCATGTCAGAAATCATTTGGAATTCATGGACACGTAGTGTGTTGCTGCATTCACAGCAGACTGGTGAGAGGAGCATATTTAAGAAACTGCAAAGATGCTTGATAATTATGTAAGGTGGTTAATACCCTACAGTAACAGTATGCATTTTATACATGGCCAATTATCTGTATAATTGCAGACATGACAAGTTCAAGATGCGTTTTGTGGATGTGTTGAAAGGTTTAATGCCCGTGGAAAGGATTATTCACGCATGGACATAGTTGGCAGCATTTATTACATCATTCAAATTAGTGACTCCGACCCAGATTTAAAAAGCTCTGTAAGCGTATGCAACGCGATGTTAACCAAAGTTAATGCTCGTTGATCATAACGTAGTATTCACTAAATCAAATAACGTGACGTTAACCATAAAAAGCATGGACTTATTTATAACAGCCGTTATTCTAAATGATATGCAAATTAGCCTATTAAATACTCAGGCAATATTCCCTAAACTCTGTTAAGGTTACCGCTGGTAAATTACAATGTTAACCAAATACTCTGTACTCTATGTGGGAAGATACTCGTGAACCCACCTGCGGTCCCTGGGAGATATGCCAATGTAAATAATCTGAATATATTTCACATATTTAAATTAGCATATTTCCCAGGTATCTGAGATGTGTTCATCGGTGTGTCTCTCTCTCGCTGGGTCTGGATGGGTGTAACACCAAGGCTTAAATAATGCCTACATACTGTATGTACTGTAATCATGATATAATGTGATGTTAACCCTATGATAATATATTACTTCAATTAAGGCCGTTCATTTTTCCCGCAGATGAATTGTGAATTGGGCATTAGCTCAGGGTAAAGAACGGATCCTCCTTTTTTCGGTAAAGTTATGTTACCCTCTGATTTAACGGTGCGTAGTGAATTTAGGCCTCAGAGTGTACTCCAAACCCATGCAACTTTCCTCAGGAAAAACATTATACGAGGTTAAGATTCCCACTTGTCTTGTAAAGGAGAACTCTTAAACATATGAACTAAGTTCATGTTGGCTTTAGAAGGCTATAAACCGCCTCTAATTTATACTAAAAGAAAAAAAGCAGTAATTAAACAATCTGTTGGGAACACGTAAGAGACTGCGTTTTGGAGCGGTATGGAGCAGTACTGCGGGAAACGTCACTTCTCGCATAACACGGATAACATTAGTTTGTAAAATCATTTGTTTGTTCTTTTTTGATTTTGCAATATAACAAATACTGTTTGTGTTAGATTCTTTTTGAACAATAAAGAGCAGCAGTTTTGTACGTTGTGCTTGTAACATTTCAAAGCAGTAATTAGCCTGGCACATGCAGAAAGCCAACTAATTAAGAACTGCTGTTCTCTTCACATGTCTGTTGGAGATCACCTTGTCCTTGAAAGGGGGGAGATAAAAATGTTTCATAGAAATGTGAATGAAAAGCCAAAAACAAAAGCAAGAGACATGCACTTTTAATGCAATACGTGTATAAAGAATATTTACTCACATTTCTTTTTCTATTTCTGTTCAATATGTTGTGAGGGCATTTCCCAGCGCTGGAGAAGACATACGGTCCATTCAAATGAATAGTGCAAAAATACGTCCAGCATGGGAAGGATTTGCTTTGGCATTTTGACTAGGGATTTAACGTGCCTATCTCTTAAACGTTGATATTGCCAATGCAAAATTGCCCTAAAAAGTGATGCGATATTTGCACGATAAAAAATCTGGCGTTTTCCCTGCGTTCATAAAGAATTATCTATAGTTAAGAATTGCATGGCTTCTGATCTATTTTTCAGGTTATTTTTGCCTGTTTTGGTGTGATACCAGTTGGAAATCTCGCCTCCCTCAGGTCGGGGAAATTGGGCTTTTCCTGGGATGTACAAACGGGTGCAATAGAGGATGGGGCTCCCCAAGAGCTGCTCCCCTCTGCACAGGACCAGCGTGTTAAGGGTTAACATTTTCTTGTACTTTGTGGAACATCAACCCCATCTACTGGAATATTATTGGGCCAAGAAGAAAAATCTTTGTATTCACAGCTGCATTGAATCTGAACCACCCCAGTATACATTTGCATTGCCCCAAAGGCGGACAGCCTTTAGCGCAGCCAAAGGGTGTGAGCCATTTGCTGCCGTTCACTGATGTTTGGTGATGTTAAGGCTTCTCTATTTCAATCTGAAACTCACCAGCCCTTTATCCTTTGTACCCCACTTTGTGCACCACTAGCGTAGATAATAAAAATGACCAATATTGGTACAAGTGTCTCTCAATGTATCAGCGGGGGTGTCATAATGCAGTCCGTCTGTTTGTCCGTCTGAGCACGAACCCGTAAAGGTGAGTATGATTTTGTGTTAGTATGTTAGTCCAGTTGCAAAACGCCCCGCATTAACGAAACTGTCTGCGCAATCAACACACACCAGTATGAACTGTAATGTACACACAATGATAGTCAAGTGGCTTAGGATAAGCACAATAACGTTGAGAATAAAACAACTCACGGTACCGCTGTGATGACTCCCGCCGTGCGTGCTCCCAGGCGATGATAGGTAGCAAGAGAATAAAATCCAAAGAGGAGACGCCGGTGCACTGCTGATACAAAGAGCAAAGCTGGGACGTAATGTGTGAATGTGTGAAACGCATTAGAGTGTCAGTACTACCATTCATGTTTTTTAAATATCAATAAAACCTTCATTATGTTCCAGCTTTGCTCTGTATCAGCAGTGCACCGACAACTCCTCTTTGGATTTTATCCTCTTGCTCCCACATGAGCGTTGTGTTTTTATCCCGCAACAACGTGCCTGTGGGAGTATTAACAGCTGCTACACCTGCACCCCTGAACACACCTAAGAAATATGCTAATAAAAGATATATTAAATATATTCCAAATGATTTAAATAGGCACATTCCCAGGTATCTCCTTTAATCCTCGGTTGGTCGGGGATTCTCACCCCCCTCAAAATGTTTTATGATAAAGTTTGGATGTATTGTAGGCAGGGCCACTGATGGGGGAGAGCCGGGACAAGTGTCCCGGGCCCGGAGGTTGTGGGTGGCCTGGCCGACTGAAGCTGGAAGTTGGGCCAGGCCTGAGGCCGAGCGCAACTTCTGTATCCAGCTGCCAGGCCTCGGCTCTCCCTGTGAGGATTCAGGGATCGCGGCGTCCGTGCCCTGGTTCCTCTTCACCTGCGGTTACCCCCGCTGCCGTGGCGCACGCCCCTCGCTGGCGTCACTCACCTCCGGCGGCTCTGGGGGTTCCCCGCCGTTCTCTGCGTCCTCGGGTTCCTGCGGGGTCTGCATGCTCTCACGCGGCCGCCATGTTTCCCGGCCACGCGCCTGAACAGCGCGCGCCGGGTGAAGATAATTTATTCACTGCTCTTGCAGTGAAAACCCGCCCCCAGCACACTAATAGGACCTCCTGCCAAAACAAGAGTCCTCACCTGCCTGCCAATCAAGGAGACCTATCCAGGATGGCTCCACGCATTCCTCCAGGCCTGCCTCCACCTCTGATTGGTCAGCCACACTTTATAGTGCCTGTCCTTCCTCTCACTCATTGCTCGACATAGTTTTCCACTTGGATACTACTCTGGCATTCTCTCTCATTCTCTCAGGTACGACTTGGCTTGGTGGACATCTTTCTCTGGCTCTCGACCCCTGCTTGGACAACGACCTTCCGGAATTCTCCTATCCCTGACCTTGGCTAAAACGGCAACGACGACGGCACTTCTACACCGGTACCGGCAAGTATTGCTAGCTAAACGTCACCTGGCCTGGCAACGCCTAATCACCACACTCCGGACACGCTCCTTTTGCTGCGGGTGCGTGCCCATATACGTTCCTCACCTCAGTAGAAGGGACGGGTATGGTCTGCGGGCAGTACCGACGTAACACTCCCCAGCTGCTGCCTGTTTCTTCCCACGCTAGGCCTCTTTCTCTCACCATTGCGCACCGAAAAGCTGGCCCAGCTTCCGACATGCACTGGCGGGAAAGAGAGGGAGGCCCAGTGCTGTAAGAGGCGGCAGCAGCTGGGGGGAGCCGAGGCCCAGCGGTTTCAACCAGAGGTAAGTGAAAATTGTATTTGTGGGGGGTGGTGGTAATTGTATTTGTGGGGGGCAGTGGTAATTGTATCGGGGGTAGAGGTAATTGTATCGGGGGAGGTAGTGGTAATTGTATTTATGTAGTACTGGTATCTGTATTTGGGGGGTAGGGGTGTCTGTGTTTGGGGGGGGTTGTTTTGGGAGAGGGTATTGTTTGTGTGCGTGTATTGGGGGGGGTTGTGTTGGCATCGTGGAAGGTGTGGCACTAACATGGGGGGGGGGACGCCAACATGGGGGGATGGGGGGGCCTCGGCGAAGCTCAAGTCCTGAGCCCAGGAAATCTGTCAGCAGCCCTGATTGTAGGTTGCATTTTGGTGGGCCAACAGAATAATTATTCACAGAGGACATTATAGGGAAAATAACTTTGTCAACCTTACAGGTCTGTGATTAATAGTTACTGAGACCTGTGAAGTTTGAAAAGCTCTCAAATCATTTGTAGTTTCATGTGACAATCTCTCCTGTTAGTCCAATTCAAGCTATCAAATCTACAACAAATCTACATTTCTCCAGGGCCAGCACGGTTACTAAGTCTGTGACCTACACATCATGGCAAAGGTGGTTGCGGATAACAGAGAATAATATAATAATATACAGCTCCACCCCGTTATAACGCGATCTGTTACAAAGCGAATCCGCTTATAACGCGATGCAAGCGTGGCTCCCAATTTTTGTATTTATGAATACTTTACAACACGATTATTGGTATCTTAAATACTTTATTGTACATTATTTCTAACGCGATCCGCTTATAACGCGATGTGATTCTTTGGACCCCAAGCACAGCGTTATAAGGGGGTTGAGCTGTATTTGGCAATTTTCCTAGCATTATGATATTATAATATTTGCAAAATGTGCTCGCTTCCTACAAGCAGGACCTATTCCAATATGTTTTGTTTTTTTTACTTGAATTTTTATTTTAACACTATATTTGTGGATACAGAAATTAAGTAAGGAAAGGGGAGGGATGATACTTATCCAATAGAGCAAATACAGGAAAGCGAGTCACGCACTTGGATTAACATTGACGGTTACAAGGTCGCAAACATTGAATGACTAGGAAAGTCCTCCATAAGCACAAGACCAAAAACAAAGAAATGGCCTGAGGCGACCTTGGTGACCGTTGACTCGATTTTAAGAACAAGGAAAGACATAACTCAAAATGGTTTTCAGTAAGGGAAAAATACAAAAGGACAAGTTCCTGCCCTAGTTTCCTATTGTAGTTCCAGGAAAAACACAATATGTCTCACTATCTGCCACTTGAAGTAATGTTGAATGAGATTTGACTGTGACTATAATTTGCATACTGTTTCACGTCTGCAGATGGTTTGGGCTGTAGGAGAAATGGGGAGATGATGTGGTCTGAATGTGTATTTGAAGCATGTCTAGAACATGAAAGGATCTCTCTAAACTAAGGTGGCATGATGCCGAAAGGTCAGACAATAATGAATAATACAAAGCCTGAGTGGGAATCCTAATTTTGGATTCATTTAAGGCAGACGCGAGAAGTCTGAATATTCTTTCAGAATCAAAAATAGTATATACATTGTTATGGTTGCATGGTTTTATTCAGTGATCTCTGACAAATATAGCACTTTGCAGACATGGAATATTAGAAAAAAGGAGCTTAGTGCCTAAAAAAAGGAAGACATTGTGAAAACCGAGTCTTTGTCACAAAGAGCTTACAATCCAAAGAACAACAGTACATTTGCCAAATTGTAAGGAAACCAAAAGTACTCGGATACGGAAGCACATGTTCAAAGTGGGATTCTTACCATCAATTTCATATTATTTCTAGGGTTTGATAAATTGACCCCTTCATGTAATTGATTAGATTTTACCAGTGACTGAATAGATTACTCCAGGGGAGTTCAACTCCAGTCCTCACGACCTCCCCCTCCCAACCCAACAGGTCTGGTTTTCAGGATTTCCCAGCTTCAGTACTGGTGGCTCAATCTGGTCAGCACTGGTGCCTCTGATTGAACCACCTATGCTGAAGCTGGGATATCATGAAAACCTGACCTATTGGGGGGCTTGAGGACTGGCTTTGAGCCCCCCAGGATTACTCTATCTTTATTAAACATAACTGCATCCAGTTGATATCACAGCGCATACGGCCAGTTAGGAAAATGTTGATTTTGCTTTACCCGAACAAATTCTACAATGTTTCACTATATATTATTAAAATGTAATTTACATATCCACTGCTATTTGTCTCTAATGGGTCCCTAAGAACATGGTCAGGTAATGCCTGTCTTCTAATTATGCATCATTCATAATATGTGATCATTCTGCTTTTAAAATGGCTGTTTCATTTAATTTTTTTTAAATCAAACTGCAGAACTTAATTTCACCTGTCTCAGTTTATGCTACAAAGTGTGATTTATAGTGTGTACTGGTGCCCAGCAGGCCAAACAAAACATCCAGTTTATCTACACTTCCACAGAAAAGTTACTAAAAAATGTGCATGTATAAAACACCGGAATGTCCTTGTGTGATAAGGCAGGGGGACGGAGATTATTCAAACAACATTTTGTGCAGACGTTTGTTTTGCTGACATTTCCAAACACAGAGCGGTGATTAAACTGGGGATGGTCCTGACTTTGCCACAAAAATATTAATTAAACTGGCATGGGCTCACACAGGCAAATTATGCACTTTCTTAATTAAAAAGCAATACAAGTGGATTAGAGTTGCTTCAATCATGGACCATTGCTTTTTTATATATTTGCAAAAGCTGAAATAGCAATAAATAACAATGGCAAAACGAAGAGGGGAGATGGCTACGAAGAAGACCGATTGGAATTTACATGGGTTTAATGTACTGAGAAATGGAAATATTAGTAGAAAAATAATCTCAAATATGGACATATGTAAAAAGAAGCGTGTCGGTGAGGCGTTTATGTTCTCTTTATTGTAAGTTGCAGACCAATCAATATCCTACATGTATGATTTTTTTTTACTATGAGAAGAAACTAGCATTTAATTTAAAAAAACTCTGAATTACATTTTTAACGTGTTATTTGTTTCTATAGCAACCATTTAAAAAGTAAAACCCCCTTCCTCTTTTGAAACAGGCTCTGGCACACCCCCTTTTGAGCCCTGCCCTCTCTCTAGCAGTGCAGCAATTGTATATAGTAATTGCCTGGTCACATGATCTTCCCCACAGAACTTTGCATCTTTGGTCCTCTTCTGCTGGACTGACAGCCATTTAGTCAACCCCGAGCCGAATCTTCGCCAATTGATCACAGAACAACAGATCGATCAGCAACTTAGCTAATTACTTATTGTGTGGATTGTATTGATGCACATATTAAATGGGGATTTTTTTTTTTAACGGCAGCTTGAACTGAATAACACCGGAAAAACACCACCGGCTGGTCATGGGGAGAAGGAGCAGCTCAATGAGTAAAGACACATGTCTTACCTAAAGACCATCATGACATCACAGGCTCTATTTACTAGTCTCCCCGCTGCAAAACTCAGTAAAAGGGAGAAAGAGCAGCGCTGTGTGTAAAGACACTGACTTTGTAAACAAAGACACAGAGTGTGAATCAGGGGAACCCGGTTCAATTCCTGGTGTCAGCTCCTTGTGACCTTGGGCAAGTCACTTTATCTCCCTGACCCTCAGGCACCAACAATATAGATTGTAAGCTCACCAAGGCAGGGACGGTGTCTGTACAATTCCTATCTGTGGCATACTGTGTGCTATAGCGTTATTTTGAACTGCTTTGAGTCCCATTGGGAGAAAAGCACTTTATGAAATAAAGTTATTATTTCTTCTTATTATCTTCCGGTTATTACCAATAAAAAACAGAAAGGAAGCATTATTTCCTACTGAGTTCCACCTCTTGTAGCAGCTCAGCCACAGGTAGGAGACGAGGCAACACAAGGGACGTATGGAAGTGAAAGAAAAGCGCAGTGTTCGACGCCAAATTCAATTGTGTCTCAATTGTTTTCATTGTTAACACTGATGAGCATTTTTTTAAATGACTGAATTTGTAAATAAATCAAAAACAGCTGAAAAACTAAGAAAATAAACATTGATTTTATGAAACATAAACACAGGAAACTGAAATCCCTGAGTATTAGGTACAAACATCTGATGCTCCTCATACAGTATAAAGACTTAATTGGAGCGAAAAATTTGAGTGGAAAAGTAGGGCTTATGCATTAACAATGACAGATAAAAGGAGCTTATCTTAAGTGGTCTTGTTATAAAACTCACTTGAAGTCTGTTAGGCTGGCGTGTCTCTGTAGACATGACCAAATAATGGTCTACCGCTGTCCCAAACTCCACCCACTTAGCATCTTATGTAAGAACATTATTTAACTATTGAAATATATACATATGGCCCCAGCATGCAACAATAGAAGCAATGAACAATAGTCAATTGGAATAAGTCAAAAGTGTATTTGGAAAATTATTTATGCAGCTATACATGGAACCCAATAGCAGAGTATGGAGACAACCTCTCCTGTAGAGACAACCACACCAAGGAGAGAGAGGGGTGGGGGGAAAACAAGAGGAAAAGAATAAAAACACAAAAGGGGGAGTAAACAATATATACGTACAATACACGTAATGGATGGGGGTAATAAAATAATAGGGGGGCAATGTTAACGTTTCGGGGCCATAGACGACCCTTCTTCAAGCCCGTTCCCACAGATGTAATATATCTGTGGTACTTCCCTAATTACCCCACCTCCACTCAAATATATCTCAATGGAAACAGCCCAGGAAGAGCACAATATGCTAATACAAAGGAAATAATGGTTCTAAGCACCTAAAGCCAACCCTTTCTGAGGGATCACTGGCAAACCACCTATTAGCATAAACCAAACTATAGCTAGTGAAAGCCCAAGCTTCAGACAGCTAGAGGTAGACAAAATGAAGAAAAACTGCAGTATACAAATCCTCTGCTGTAATGGGCATCAGTGTGTCTCCTGGAGTGGTCTGCAACAGTTAACTATTGATTTGATTATAGGAACAGCTATCACTTTACGAGCGTTTGACTGATGCTTGGTTTCCATGACAATGGACACCGCAAGAAGACACAGTAGCATAGGGAAACGGCAAGTCTGAGCACATCGAGTTACTTTGAAGTCATCACATGGGCATAAACTCGTTGTTAAGTCAGACACTAAGTGGGCAGAGCCTGGCCCAACATTGGGTAGACCGTTATTTAGTCGCGTTCCCAGACAAACGCCAGCCTGACACACTTCAAGTGGGACTTTTAATAAGACCACTTCAGATAAGCTCCTTTTAATGTATGTCATTGTTAATGCTCTACTTTCAAATCTTTATTATTATTGAAGGACAATCTACACAACAAGAGGAAACCCCCAGCTTATTGAAGTGAAATTTCTTAGCTGGCAGTGGCACGTACAAAAATCTGATAGGGTAAAAAAGCCTTCACGGGAACGAAACTTGAAATGGAAGTAAGATACTGTGCATGTGAATAAGCGGGCTACAGAAGTGGCCACAAGTTGCGCAGTAACACACGCGATCGTGCGCACCAGCTGGCTGCTTGTTGGTGGAGATGAGAGGAATGCCATCATGCGCTCGCAGGTGCGTCGGAGGACGGCAGCTATGGCGCATGCACAGAGGTGTTCAGCCACTCTGGCGCATTCGCAGCCACGGACAGTACTGCAGGCGCATGCGCAGATTCGATCGCATAAGCCGCGCCAGGCACATGCGCAGCAAAAGGTGGCGGCACATACATATAGCCACCCAGCACTTCCGGCACATGTGCAGACTGTAGGATGCGCATGCGCAGAGGCGGTCAGGTAGGCAGCACCCGGTGCATGAGCAGAAGAAGGCAGGAGCATATACATAGAGTCAACCAACACCGCCGTTGCATGCGCAAATGTGCCCAGTGTAGGTTGCGCATGCGTAGAGGCGTCGGCGCATACGTCTATAGCCACATTCTCGGCTATTGTACACACACACAGACGATAAATATAGAAGTACAAATAGCAAAAAAAAATGTAAATCTACCATTTACAATAAAAAAGGCACAAGTGCAAAACATGCAGCTCCTCCCCGGCTGCCCAATAGGAACGCTCTTGCTCTGGTCACATGGTTCCCCGGCTCCCACCAGCATCAGCTTTGTGCTGCGTTCCGCTGCTCCCACTGGCTGAACAAGGACTTCTGTAGCTGTCACCACCACCAGGACGTTTGCTGCTGCTCCAACAATGTCACTGCGGTCTTCCTCACCTCCATCGTTGGCTGCAGGTAAGCCAATACTAACCGGCCGGGTACCCGGCACCCATATATTGGCCCATATACCCAGTACTCAGTCCCTGGCAATCCTCAGGACTCGGTATAAAACTAAAGTATACATCAAGCTAGATCTATCAAATGCATATTCCATTCAGTGCCATGATATTTCTAAATCTATGTACATTGCTAGAAATATGCACATTACCGGTTGTTGTATAATGACATAATAGCCTATTAAATAATTACTATTCCTAATTCATATAAATGCAATGTAAACATCTCTGTATATCTGCATAGAAGGAAGGAGAAACATGAATGTTGTACATTTATTTTTGGAAGTATTAAAATTGGCAATCCAAGTGCTTTGCACAATATTGAAGCAGGGGGCCTCCGGAGCTGAATCTCATTAATTCCAGCTTCCGGGACCCCTGCTTCCAGAGATACTTACCTCTGTAGGGGATGCCGGTAGCCGCTCTGCATGGCTATCAGGGTTCACCTAATGGTGGCGTTACTAAGCTTCCGCGCCCTCGGGCCAATAGGAAGCCGTGACTGTGACGATAGCCTACACAGGTCTATTAATATTACACAAAAATAACTGGGTTTGAACTGAACGAGGTTTAAGATATAATAAAGTGATTTTATTCCTTTGGATAGGTGAACACACGAATAATACAGTAACAGACAAGAAGTATACTTACTTAGGGGTTGGGGAATGAGAAGTTTGATGTAGCATTTCTCTCAGCAATCAGGTAATCATTCAGGTGATATCAGGTAACCATATCAGCAAACGAAGACAAAGGATATAGGGTGGACAGCAGTTTATAAACCTTTTGTCCTTCTATCCTTAACATTAAGTACCTGTGATTGGTTCTCAATTACCTCCAGCCAATCTTTAATGTGGGAACACATTTTAATACATGCCCACCTGCTAGCTGGCACAGGCGCAGTAGAACTCTGGGGTCTCATTTCTGTAGCCCCACATATGCAAATGGAATGCCAGCCAGTCTACCCATTTGGATCTCTGGCAGGAAAACCTTTGTTGGAAGGTGTTAAATGGGACACTTAAAAACTGCTCTGGTTTGAGCCTTCTCCGCCCTCAAATAAACAGGGAGGGTGACAAAACCCTTTGAACAATACTTAAGTCCTAGACATTGGGTCGCCTCTAGGGCCATCTGCTACTCTGGTATGCAAAGGAATTTCCTCTGGGTCTTTGTCCATACCTTGGGACACAGTATTAAACATAAACATATTAAAATATCCGGTTCCGTTGGGTCTAGCAGGTCCAAACTTCCCAGTTCTCATTGCCAGAACTGGGACACCATATGGTTCAAAAAGCGACCTTCGGAACTGGAGATACACAAATGCACATTAAATCATTTTTCACTTTAATCCAAAAATCTCCGCTAAAAAAGAAATCTCAGCTTTTCACTAAATCCCCATTGAAAACAACGGGCTTCTCCACCATAGACTTTCAATGGTAAATTGCCGCCATTGAAGTCAATGGGGTTTCTCCGCCATTGAAGTCTATGGGAAAAGTCCCGAACTTTCAAGGGGGTCCATACTCCGTCGGATTGGTCCAGGAGGGTCAAGGATGGTTCTGCAGTGATGCCGGAGCAGTGACTGCAGATACCCCAAACCTTGATCCGCTGGGCCCTCCGGAACCGGAGATATGGAGTACCAAATTTCAGCTTTTTCCACTTAGTCATTTTTCTGAGCCGTTTCTGCCGCCGCCGGCAAAGCCTATTCCGCGACCCGCTCCATCTGGTTCGACCCTTATCGGGGGTCCAGGATTCGGGGACCCGGTTGTGGTCGAGTGGGGGGAAGCCTAGGAACTAGGGGCAAAAAGAATTTTATTCCTAGGGTCCCTAGAACTGTTTATTCCCACGCCACTTGACGTTGACCTTGACTTGTAAGTGATCAAAGCTCTCCTATTGAAAATGTATCCGCTTTGCGGTTTGCGGTCTGGACGGCAGCCAACTTGTTCTTCGAAAGTTACCTCGAGGAATCTCCATTGAAGTCAATGTGCCCATTGACTTTCAATGGGAAACCGCCGCTCTCCCTCTCGGACGCCACCTGCTGGTCTTTACAGGAAACAGGACTAAAACAACAAGATTCTCCATTAGAATGCATTGAGCCCTAATGGCGGCCAATGGGGACCTGCAAAAGGGTGCCTGAAAAGGCGGGAAAACTACACAAAGAGCTATAATCATTAAAGGACTATTAACCCTTGTGCTCCCGGATGGATTCTAGTGTGTGTGTGATGCAGACACTGATTAAACCAGACATTACAATGGAACAGGGGAACAGGGGAAAATACATTTACAGGTTATAACAAGGGTTAAATCACAATTCTGGACCTCAGCCCAGTTAACCCCTTGTCTCCCTGGTGAGGTCAGGGGATGGCCAAATGGGGTGCAACCCCTTTAATACCGGGCTACCCCCTTTCTCCCTCTACAGTGACATCATCCAGTTCAGTTCCGCACAATGCAGGAGCTTTAAACTTTAAAACCCTGCTTGCTCAGCTGGAGCGGCTACAGGCACCCCCTGTGGAGGTAAGTATTTCCAGAAGCGGGGGATCCCCAGAGCTGAAATTAATGGGGTTCATCTCCGAAGACCCCCTGCTTCAATCCCGTGGAAATAAAAATAAATGTTAAAAAGTGCTTGGATTGCCTCTTTAATTTCTCTGTTACTGACACACTGCACTCTATCCACCTTTAAGATCTGGTAACTGTTTCATACGCCTATAATATTTATTATCTTTAACTGTGCATGCAATGTCTTGTATATAATGTATAACCTGCTCATTTATGTAACTGTATTTGTAACCATGTATTATTAGTCTTAACTCTGTGCCCAGGACATACTTGAAAACGAGAGGTAACTTTCAGTGTATTACTTCCTGGTAAAATATTTTATAAATAAATAAATCATAGATAAGACCCAACTTAAGACACATTTACTTAAAGAAGCATATGAATAGCACTGTGGATAATCCTGGACACATGATACATAAAGCTTGGCCCCCTGGAGACGCACTTACTAGAATTCCCTCCTACTGTCTCTGTACGTTCTCCCTACCTACCAATTAGATTGTAAGCTCCTCGGAGCAGGGACTCCTCTTCCTTAATGTTACTCTTATTTCTGAATCACTTATTCCCATGACCTGTTATTTATATTATTTGTTATTTATATGATTACCACGTGTATTACTACTGTGAAGCGCTATGTACATTTATGGCGCTATATAAATAAAGACATACAATACAATACATCCAGGTGATCCAAGCACAGAGAGAATGAATACACGCAGACAAGTGTTTTGGACAGACAAAGTATATTACCATCACTACATCATCCAGACTGTAAACAGCTTGGTTTTTTTAACACACATTTCAAGGCCTGGGATTCAGAATTAACTGAGAATGTTTCAGAACCATTTTTCTCACTGGAAAAAAAAAAAGAAACAATTTACTGCAAAAAAAATCTCTAAGGGAAGAGTGAGCTGAGTAATTGCTCCTGCCTACATCCTACGTCCTACACTACAAGCCAATTTTCTGTTTAACACTTTCTGTAACTGTGTCTGTTTTCTTTAGTTGTCTTGTTAAAGGCACTGAATTATTTAGGTCTGTAGGAAACAAAGTCCTTTCAGCTTCACAACTTGTGTTATGTGCTTTTTCTATATCAGGCAAAGCAACTGATTGGGCCGTTTTTGGCCAAAATACCCTATTGACTTATTAACTTTTTACTTGTATCATTACATTTCTGACTGATGCAATCTTTTTTTGGGAATTTTCAAGCTACTGCAGACTCCTGCAGTGAGATTAGCCCAGTGTTTTCCTTTGAGTGCTCTAATAAATCTTAACGTCACATAGCGTCCAGTTGTCATGGCAACGTGTCGCCATTTGACGCCGCGCAGCCATATTGATGGAATTTGCAAGGGGAGGTGCCGGAACGATGCAACCACTGGAGGTAAGCGCTAAATGTAACATTTTTATCTCCGGGTTAGCCTTCCGTAGAAGGTGGCAACCTTGCCTGTTGTGGGGCTTGAGGTGCGACACACCCCTGCAATAAGGGAACCGAAACGTTGATTCCATTTTTCCATGTTCAATATATTTATTTTAAATTAATTTCTATGCCTTCCTCTCCTTATTTCATAGGCAATACAGGCATACCCGCATTAACGTACGCAATGGGACCGGAGCATGTATGTAAAGCGAAAATGTAGTTAAAGTGTAGCACTACCTTTTTACCAATTATCGATGCATGTAATGAGCTGCAATTGTCATATACATGCATAACTGATGTAAATAACGCATTTGTAACAGGCTTTATAGTTTCCCCGCTTGCGCACAGCTTCGGTCCAGGTAGTGAGTCGGTATTGCTGTTTAGGACGTGCTGACAGGCGCATGCGCGAGCTGCCGTTTGCCTATTGGGCGATATGTTCTTACTCGCGAGTGTACTTAAAGTGAGTGTCCTTAAACCGGGGTATGCCTGTACACTGTAAGGCTATTGGCAGTTAATAATGTTCACTTTTTTTCTATCTGTGCTCCATTAGTCTAATCCGATTTCAAAATTTACTACATTATCTGACAGTCTGCCAAATCTCTTAACCCTTCAATGCTCAGTCAGTGACCCAAGAAGCAATGTAAAGTCTCTGTAGTTGGTAAAGTAGTGATAAATATTTATGGCAATCAACACCCCAAAAATGTTAGGACTGTATTCTTCTTATTCATTTATTTTCCTTAATTTTTTTTTTTTTTAAAGCATATTAAAGTTAAGAACCTATAGAAAGGAAGCTGACATGTTGCCACTATGATGATGTTATTTGTCATGGTACAGGAACTTAAAGTAATCTCACATAACTTAGATGGCAGGAATCTACAATAGGGGTTATTCAATAGAATGTGATAGTGCAGATAGGGCACGACCATGTGGAAACCGCCATTCAAGTCATCAGGAGTCTCTGTGTCGTAGTGCCAAATCAACACTATCATGCTCTATCAGGTTTTATTCCAATGTAACTAAATTATCAAGCAGGATAAATACTTCCAACGCTGGTGGTGATATATCACTGCTAAAGAAATCTCAATTGAAATTGTCAATGTTTTCTAGGCACCCCACTACTCCCTCTGTTACCAAATGGTTCCTCTCGCTATCCTTGACCTCACAAGAAGTGACAACTGAACAGCAGAGAGATGCAGAACACTGAACACGGCAGCACACCATACACAACTACAAGGTGCTTTACTGGTGTGTTTAAGTTCCATTTATACATATTTTGACATTTCATAATAATTAAATTATTAAAATGATCAATTATGATTGTAACAGTTACTTGCAAACTATTGCCTTGTATGCACTGCCCTTTTACTTTGTAGGACCAGACAGCCCTCATTGCAAACCCAGATACTATGGGGGGTATGCACTAAGCTCAATGGGTTTGCGTTCTGATGTTCCAAAAAAGCACGTCCGTTAAAAAGTGAGGCCGGGGACGCGATTCACTAAGGCCTTCAGCCCATTTTTTAACGTTACTGATCAAAACACCCACAGCGTACGTGTTGCTTTTTTCCCCCCTGCTAGCGTTCTTAAACTTCAAGTATGCTAGCTGCTAGAAAAAAAAGCCGCATGTAACATTTGCATGGAGATTCTGTATCTCCATGCAAGACTGTTACAGGCGACCGTACACTAAATAAATACATTTTAATAATAGTGTATATGAGCAGGGGGTCTCCGGAGCTGAACAGCATTGGTTTCAGGTCCGAGGACCCCCTACTTCAGGAGATATAGGCCCCGTTATGGGGTGCCGGTATTCCCTGCAGAATTTCAATGTCCCGGTCACGTGACGCGGACGCTTGAAAGTGCAGGGGATACCGGCACCCCATAACGGGGCCTGTATCTCCTGAAGTAGGGGGTCCTCGGACCTGAAACCAATGCGGTTCAGCTCCGGAGACCCCCTGCACATCTACACTGTGAAACACATGTATATTAAAAAAAGATTTAACAAACATCAATACACGACCCCCCCCTCCGCCCTAACACATACAGTACAATAATGTGCAAAGTTACTATTATAAGTAAGTTATACTTACCACAACAGCAGGTCCCTCTGTCCTCCGTTGCAAGAAAGCATATATACATAATAAAGACATAAGTCATTAAGGGGTTAACCTACCCCTCTCTCCAAAAACTCTAACTCTACGCGTTTCGCACACTGATACTCCTGACGAAGCAGTGTGCGAAACGCGTAGAGTTAGAGTTTTTGGAGAGAATTTGCTCATTGAAGGACTGGCAATCTACTGCTGACACCAGACGCATTTTGGCTTCCTGCCCTCACCTGTGACGCGAAACCGGAAGTGACGCGACGGCAGAGACTGATGCGGAACTACACTGTGAGGTGTAAGTGAAAGTGAAGCACCGGGCAGCAGCCTTACACTTCACCACCCTTCTATCGGCGGTTCTCTCCACCACCCATCTAATTTATGGAAAATGTGAGTTTCCTTAATATTTGTGACTAATACATATTTATAGTTTATACAGTATGCACTATTTGTGGTTTCTTTCACTTGCATATCATCCACTCCACTGAGAGGCATCCTGACCCCAGCTACACAAAGGGCTCCAGTCAGAGAGAGATGGATCTCTGACATGCAGTAACATAATACGATTTTTGTGAGTTCATTTCCTATATTGATTATCTTTTTAGCAGTGATCTACCATCTGCACTATATATATTTTTATCTTTTTGCATATCACGAGCTTATCCTGCGCTCCTCCTCAACCCCAAGAAAAGCCAATCAGAATGGCTGTGCTTCATTTGCCTTTAAGATGACTTCCCTAAATCCAAGATGGCCGGCGTCACATGGTATTTCAGCCAATCAGAGTGTGGAATTGGTTCCCACGATCTGATTGGGTGAAATACCATGTGACGCCGGCTTCGTCACGTCATCTTAAAGGCAAATGAAGCACAGCCATTTTGATTGGCTGGCATCATTCCCTTTAAGTGACGTCATGTAAAAAAATAAATATTACAGGTTTCTTCATTGGATGTGTTTTTTTATTTTTTGGGGAGGCACATTGACTGATAATATATTAATCTGTACCACTTTAGGGTACAGATTAATACATTATTATGACAATATTTGGGGGGCATTTGTGGCTTGGTATTGCTGTTGGTTTTTTTAATGTCAGTTTCTTATGTGGATGTGATTGTTTGTTTTTTTCCTGCTTAATGGTAATAAAATGTTACGATTGGTGTTCGTTTGTAGTTAATGTTGTATTATGTTAGCTAATGCGTTTTATGGTTATTTCAGATATTGTTTGAATTTATTTCTTTGTCTTTTAATGTTTACATTCATTAATGTTGTAGTAATTAATTGGTTTGATTAGTTAGTGTTACTATTCATTTTGAGTTGGTTTAGGAATTAATTGGTTTCATTGGTTAATGGTTTAATTAATTCATTGTTGATGTTGTTATTGCTTGTATTAATTGGATTAGCTGGCTACTGTATTTATTTACTTTATTTAGGTATGCTAATGCAGTGTTTAATAATGGGCAAATAATCTATTATCCATATCTGGATAATAGTTATTTTGCACATTATTGTACTGTATGTGTTAGGGGGGTGTATTTAGTTAGAAATAATGTTAGTATTTTTGTAGGCACAACATTGGTACCGCGGATACCCAGGGACTCCTGCGGGGAGCCCGGGATGGCCGCGGGGTCAGCCGGGGACCCCCACGTGACGCCCAGCCTCCCTGGGGGACCCCCGCGGGGTCAGCCTAGGACACCCGCCGGCCTGTTGTATGGGTGTTGCGCATGCAAAAATGTAAAGCAAGAAATTTTTCAAAGTCCAGCTTTTTTTGCGTCTACCTTGAGCTGACGTATTCTGTTGAACGCAACTTTCGCGTACGCTAAGGTTGCGTTGCTTAGTGCATCCCGCTTAAGGGCAGAATTTAACGCAAACAGGGTAACGAACGAGCACAGTTGGACTTAGAAAAATTTCCTGAAAAAAGTCAGTTTTAGAGCGCAAAGTGCCTGTTTGCGTGGCTTAGTGCATCGTGTTCAGCGCAACATCACGTTCTAAGAGCACTTTGCCCTCTAAAAACAACTTAACGGAGCTTAGTGCATGACCCCCTATAAACTCATTCTCTACTTAAAGGATATGTTGTGGGATATTCTCGGCACGCAGCTGACATAATATCTTTATATATGTGGTACTGTCAATAGATATTTTCCCAAGAAGATCAAAGTCAGACTCGTAAAGCGTGTATATTTGTGATGGCACTATAAATTATAATCTGTATAAGAAAACATTAAAGCTACTAGATGATACAAAGCTGCTACATCAAAGGTATCACAACAAACAAGCAAAGTATTTTCCTGATACATTGATGCAAAGAGACACAGGATGTAAATGCCTCTCTTTGGTTAAGTCCGTGGTAGGAAACATGATGTACTTTTAGGGCCACATGTGTGGCCCTACAACAATCAAAAGGGCTGCACATTACCCGCATTATATCATTATCATCTTCCTCATTTTCACCCCTCATCAATCCAATGCTGGATGAAGACCTCCCCATGTATCTTCCAAGTACTTCTGCTGCAAGCCTCTCTTCTCCACGTTGCTTCAAAAATTCGCAGATTTCATCTTCCATTTACTTTTGGTCATCATTTTGGTCTTTTAATCTCTCTTGGAATCCATTCGTGTATCATCTTTGTCCAACGATCATGTCTTCTCTCGATATGTCCAGCCCACTATCGCACCAGGGGTAGGAACGTCTCCCTTCTCTAGTCAGCTGCTTTATTCCAGCACATTGAAATACTGTATTACTCATCCTTTTAAACAGGGAGCTAGTGATTAGCTCAGGAGTGGAACGGGGCAGTACCGTATTTCTCAGTGCACTGTCATTAAGCAGCTGAGGAAGACGGGGAATTACAATCCATGCAAGCAACATCTCTGCTCCCTCTACACTGGGGAGAGAAGGAGAGATGGCTACTAGGGTAACCAGTGGTTGGTGTCTGCAGGTCAAGCCCTGAGGCTTGCATGCTGCAACCGGGCTACCCCTTGCCCACCAATGGGTAAAGCTTTTTCCTCAAATTACCGGAAAACATAAACCCTGTACTGTCATGAGATATGTGCAGAATATGTTATATTCATTATTTGTACTTGCAATAATTTTAAAGGAATCGTTAAACATGTGAATTGGTACAGTATTTAAATTAGTTGGTGTGTACATGACATAAACCATGACAATCCAGACTCTTGCGTTCTTCTCAAGGATGTCTTCTTTCTACCCCCTTTGTATCTAAAGCCCTCTCCCGCCTTAAACCTTTTTCACTGACTGCCCCACACCTCTGGAATGCCCTTCCCCTCAGTACCCGACTAGCACCCTCTCTATCCACCTTTAAGACCCACCTTAAGACCTCGGTCCCGCTGCGCTCGTTGGCGCGGGCGGCCACACGCGAGTTCCCCACCAGCAGGGGAATCCTCCCGAGCCGGTCCCGGTCCCCCCTAGCGGCACAGCGCACTACACGCTGTGGCGCGTCAGCCACTATGGGACACAAGAAAATGGTGATCCCTAGCTTTGACGCGTCACGTGATGTGGCTGTGAGCCAATGGGGAGTGGAGGCTTCGGGAGGAGGAGAGGCTTCGGGGAGCGGGGAGGAGTGTGGAGTGAAAGCAGCGTGCCTGTCTGTGTGTGTGTCTGAGTGCGTGCGTGCCTGTCTGTGTGTGTGTATGTGTCTGAGTGCGTGAGTGCCTGTCTGTGTGTGTGTATGTGTGTGTGTATGTGTGTGCCTGAGTGCGTGAGTGCCTGCCTCTGTCTGTGTGTGTGTGTATGTGTGTGCCTGTGTGTGTGTGTGTGTGTGTGTATATGAGTGCCTGTGTGTGTGTGTATGTTGCTTACCATCAGCAGCTCCAGCCCGAGTCCGTAGAGGGAGGGGGGGGGAGAGTAGCGGGTCCCTCCGCTCAAGCCACGCCCCCCCACTCCCTGTCAAACCTCCCACTCCCGCCCACCTCCCGCTCCGGCTCCCGCTCCCTACAGACCGCATATCGCGGTCTGTGTATGTCAGCGCACCGCCTGTCTGCAGTGCGGGCGCGC
Source organism: Ascaphus truei (assembly GCF_040206685.1). Taxonomy (NCBI): domain Eukaryota; kingdom Metazoa; phylum Chordata; class Amphibia; order Anura; family Ascaphidae; genus Ascaphus; species Ascaphus truei. The sequence goes on along the minus strand of NC_134490.1, from coordinate 58,321,096 downwards.
TGACTCTGGGAGCGGGGCCTTAGCCTAAGACACACTTGCTTAAAGAAACATATGAATAGCACTATGGATATTCTGAACACATGATACATAAAGCTTGGCCCCCTGCAGACGCACTTACCAGAACTCCCTCCTACTGTCTCTGTACATTCTACCTACCTACCAATTAGACTGTAAGCTCCTCGGGGCAGGGACTCCTCTTCCGAAATGTTACTTTTATGTCTAAAGCACTTATTCCCATGATCTGCTATTTATATTACCTGTTGTTTATTTGATTACCACATGTATTACTACTGTGAAGCGCTATGTACATTAATGGCGCTATATAAATAAAGACATACAATACAATACAATCCATGGCTACCAGCACGTGGACAAATACACGTTGAGATACTATCTCAGTGACTAAAGGTGATACTTGCATTTATACTCATTTCTTGTTCTGCTTAAAATGTTCTAAACCCTTCAATTGAAAATGGTCCACTAATTATTATGAATGATAACTGATGTCAAATTGAATTAACCAGATGTTTAGGTCGGCAAAGATAATCAATATGAATAGTGCTGCAGCAGTATGAATAAAAGATGTATATTCAGAGTTGGGAAAACTGATGATTAATATTTCGGCATAGTTATCAGAAGTCCCAGATGCAGCGGTTTGAATAAAAGGGCACTCGCTGCAAATGTAACATTTTTGATACCGTTACAATATGCATATTAATGTCTCCTAAATACTGAGATAAAAAAAGGAACTAAATAAGATAAAATATGCAATTGTCACACAGCACTACTTTGAGACAACCAAAAGGTTGAATATAAAGATATTGGTGTAAGTGCAATATACTGTAAGTACGGATATAAGATAAAGTATCTGTTGTCTAAATTTATCATAGGTTGAACTTGATGGGCGTACAGTAGGATCCCGCTTCTCGGCGTTTCGCTTCTTGGCGATCCGCTAATACGGCGGTACAGAGAAGGGGGGCGCCATGTCTGCGCATGTGCAGAACGGGGATGGCCGAGTTCGCGCATGCGCAGAACGGGGACAGCCGAGATCACGCATGCACAGAATGGGGGAGTGGCCGAGTTCGTGCATGTGCAGAAGCTGAAAATCGCCAGTTCCGCTTTTTGGCGATTTTCGCTTTGCGGCGGCGCCAGGGAATGGAACCCGCCGTATTAGCGGGGCCCTTCTGTATGTCTTTTTTCAACCTCATCTACTATGTAACTACTGTATGTAACTATGCAATGGCCAAGGGAACGGAGAAAGGCCCTTCTTCCATCTATTGCAGTATTTTTGTATATTTGGTATTTGACAGACACTAACTTTTTTCCAGAAATTATTTCCTCTTGATTTAATCCCACATGGCGGATACGTGGCTAAGTATCTTTCTGTACAAATTGTCTACAGCTTGTTTATATAGTATGTGTATTTTTTGCTCAATGATTTTTTTCTTTTCATATTTCTGTATATCTCGATAGTGGTAAATTGAAACCACGTGCTTACCTTTGCATAATTTATTATATGTGATACATTGCATAAGCTTTTCATGTATAGTATTTAGCTATGAATCAGTCAAATCTCTATTTTTGCAATTATTGACTCAATTTTCTTTGACATTTGTCATTGTGTCCTGATTTTTCCTGGAGTGCTGGGAACCATTTGGTTATATCTATGGAAATAAATAAGATACAGCTTGTAAGAGATGTGTGCAGAGGTATATATATTGGAGACCAATTTGGGTGAAATTATATCTTGGCTTAATTGAGCCTGTTCCTTTATCCAGGCAAAACATACAAAAACACAAAATAACAAACCCCTATCCCTTTGTAAGGCTAACTTACTTCCCCAGACCCTATCTGCAGGACTGGAGGGATATTCCCATTACCAGCCTATCACCCCAAAGTTTCAGGAAGAAGTACCTTAAGCAGGTGGCCCTCCATGTCAGTCTCTGGCAGGTTCCTGGTTCCTCTGTGTCCAGGAAATATAGGTCTCTGGGTGTCTGGGTGTCTTGATCTAAGCACAACCATTGTGCTCAAGACAGTGTCTGTGTGCAGGTTTCTCTGCTCTCCTTCTGTCAGCCCAAATGTGAGTTAAGGAATCTCTCTCCTGTTTCCAACAGGAGGGTTTTCTTACAGACTTAATTGGCCAGGTGGAGTCAGGTTAATCGCTTGCTGCACTTAACCAGATCCTTGCTGGATTTTAGAGATCGTTTCTTCAACAGGGATAAGTCCCCGTTACACTGCATCATTTGCATGATAATTTGGTGAAATATATATGCAGCTTTTTTTTATTTATAGAAAAAGATAATTAATTTTAAATTTAGACTTTGGAGTGTTGGGAGGTCAGTGGTACCAGAGTGCTGGGAGGTCGGTGGTACAAGAGTGCCGGGAGGTCGGCGGTACCAGAGTGCCGTGAGGTCGGCGGTACCAGAGTGCCGGGAGGTTGGCGGGTGCAGAGTTCCGGAAGGTCGGCGATACCAGAGTGCTGGGAGGTTGGCGTTAGAAGAGTGCCGGGAGGTTGACGTTAGCAGAGTGCCGGGAGGTTGGCGTTAGCAGAGTGCCGGGAGGTTGGCATTAGCAGAGTGCCGGGAGGTCGGCGTTAGCAGAGTGCCGGGAGGTCGGCGGTACAAGAGTGCCGGGAAGTCGACAGTACCAGAGTGCCTTCTGACTTCTGTCAATTCCGGCCATAGGAGCAGTAAACCTGATCACCCACTAGAAAACACGAAAGGACTCATGACGCATCTGTTACATCATAAATTCCCCTGGCGTGCCTTGTCCCATGCGGACCAGGTACTTCATTAGGAACACAGTAAAAGTTACAAATAGTTTTCATTGATATTACATATTTCAATTCTGAAGTCTTTCTCAAGGCTTCTTCTGTAGTGATGAAGGACCCTGAGAAGTTCGATAGCTTGTAACATATCAACTACTTGTTGGTCCAATAAAAGGAATCATACGCCCTACTCCCTCTCCCTCCTTTGTTTCTATGTTGTAGTATTCATAGAAGCAACACAGAGCGATACTCAGGAATATTGTCCGAATTCCGCCACGTCCAAATATAGGGCAATTATAATATATATTGCTTAGGAGTTATTAAAAAAAAATGTAATACCACTTAATGTTTGATATACTGTAGGATGTATAACATAATTTAATGTTTCATTAAATGGCTACTGTAAAGTTACAGTAAGGATGTAAGTCAGTCTTTCATAAAAGTATACATAGTTCTTAACACAGTAAAGAAAAAAAAGTCCTCAAGCGTAATGAACATCACTTTGCTAAGAAGAACAAGTAATGTCTTATTATATAAGATAACATGGTCCTAGTCTAATTTAGAAACTGGGAATTATCTCTCTTTAGTGTAAGTTGTAGCACGAAAATCCAAACAGGAACCATTGTACTGTAATTTGAGAAGTTTCTTAATTGCAATGGGACATGAACCTCCCCACTTGCATGTTTATTTTTTTTAATAATAAGTTCTCAGGTCAAAGACGCTGTTCAAATTCTATTCATGACTCATTTAAAGATGTTTGTTAAGGCAAAGCCCCATTAATCTGCAATTAACATGTTGCTAAATTTCTGTTTTCTGGTTATTAAGTTTAACGATGGCAAGCCATACAGGTGGCTATTTCATAGACCTTTGCTGATAATTAGTGAAGGGATCTTTTCATGGGAATTTGGAAACAAATAGTGTGGATAATAAAAAAAAATTCTGATTATGACACATTTAAATATGTTAATGCAACCAAACGTTACACTAGTGTGCTACCGCAAAAAGAAGCTGATACCGAATCTGCAATTAATTATATTAATATATTATATGCCATTTATTAAAGAAAAGCAACATCTCAAATATTTTGTAAGATACATACAATGAAAATATGAAATAATGAAACCGTTTACATTAAGCCTTCTAGCATTGAAGTTGTGTCAGAAGAATGATACTTTAGTCTGCATAGATTGTTCATTGAGTGGATTTTGGGGATACTGTACATCATTTTGCGAGCTTTGCTATTCAAAATCACCCAGCAATAGAGTACAATGTGCTGCAATTTTTTTGTTAGCATTTTTGTTGCATTCATAATTATCGCCACAAAAAAACCCCTCTTTTACCAAATGGAATCCTTGATAGGATGCACAAATCCACTGCTTTATTTCAGCTTCCATTTGTTCAGTGGAAATAACTCAAAACAGTTATACTAAGAATGAAATTAGGTATTGATTTTACACTACGTCCTGGTAAATTTATTTTGTATTTATCACTAGCAATTATATTGAAGTTATATAGATGTTGGTGAAGCAATTATAGCTCCTACTCAAATGCCTTTGTAATACTGATATGGGTATTATTATTTTATTGACAGAAAAATGGTACACATTGCACTTGGGCATAAATAAGGACAATAATCCTGAAGGTCAGATCTATGTATGACTTGACAAGTTGCATCCTGATCACCCTGAAGAACTTGAGAAACAGTTCATCACCTGGGTATGAGCAGCAAGGACTTTCTTATATATATATTTTTCACTTGACTTCACTAAAAGTCACATTATTTGAGTTCACATTATCTTCACAAAAGTCACCGGTGTTACACGTTATGTCACTTTATATGAATAAGCTGAAGTTATAAATTAGATTTTCACTATGCACTAATATTATATATTTGTGGTAGGAGCACCGGTTTTAGACCAAATTGTGTGTTCAAACTTACAATGTAGACAGAATGTGGGGAGACTAGCAGAAACAGCAGGAGTACATTTGAGTGCATCTGTTCGCTTCAATTTGAGGGGCCTCGTCAGATTTCATTGCACTTCATTCGGGCCATACATTTTCAAAATACACCAGCTTCTCCCCCGCTTGCTCCCCTCCTCTTCAGCTTCTCCCCCACATGATCCCCTCCTCTCCAGCTTCTCCCCCACATGCTCCCCTCCTCTTCAGCTTCTCCCCCACAAGCTCCCCTCCTTGCCAGCGCCTCCCCCACATGCTCCCCTCCTCTCTAGCTTCTCCCCCACATGCTCCCCTCTTCGCCAGCTTCTTCTTAACATGCTTCCTTCCTCTCCAGCTTCTTCACTACATACTTTTCTTCTCACCTGCTTCTTCTTTATATGTTCCACCCATTTTCTCTCCCCCCCTTTATCTCACTCGCTCTCTCCCCCTCACTCTATCCCGCTTCCTCATTCACTCTTCCGTCCTCACTGTCTTACTCTCCTCCTACTCTTACTCCTCCCCTCACTTTCCCATTCCCCACCCTTCACTCTCACTCCCTCCCCTTTCACTCTCAGCCCCCTCAGTTACTCACCTCACCAGAAGACCACGTGTCCCACAGAGCTGATCGTGCTAATCCAGAGGAGGCAGAGTGGGTGAGGCGGGATCCGGTGAGGAGAAGAGACAGGAGCAGAGTGTGAGGATTCGCCATCCTGGTGGTCGTAGACCGTCTCCTCACCTCAAAACCCTTCCGTGATGGACACTCAGGATGCGCTGTCTCATGGTCCCACTACGCGCGCGTGGATCTTGCACGGCCTGATTCCCCGTCCACGGATTACGTCTCCGCCCCTTGCTCTGACGCATGATGGGTGCATTCGTCCAGCCTCCCCGCTGACGCGCGTTCCAAGCCCCGCCCCCGCTCAAATTATACATGACCGGCATGGGAGTGTCCGGTTCCGCCTCCATCCCTGATTAGGCTGCATACTAGGGCACGCCCCCGTGCACCAGCAGCCTATTGAAGTCTTCTTCCTGGTCCCGCCCTGGCTGGCTACTGGAGGCTCCTCCTTTATATACCTTCTTGCTGCATTCAGTCTTTGCTGAGCATAGTCTAGTGTGGCTCCGTGCCTTGCTGCACTCCAGTTCCTGTGACCTTGCCTTGCCTGTTGAATCCTTGTTGCCTGACCCTGCATCTCTCTTGGATTCCACACCTCTCCTCTCCCGATCCGGCTACGAACGACCATTCTCCTGTCTCCAATCCTGAACCTGGCTACGTACCCCGACGATCCGCTACTCTCCAATCCCGAACTTGGCTACGCACCCTGACGATCCGCAACTCTCCCCTCCAGACCTGGGAAGTACTTACTACTACTCCCCAATCTATAACCCTGACCTGGCTTGAACGACTACTCTACATCCTAGGCGCGCCCGCGTGGCTGTGGGTCGGCATTAACCAATTCCTTACCTCAGCACTGCGGTCGCGCTTCGTTTGTGGTGAGCTATGCGTTACACAGAGCAGGTCACAGGGTCACAGTAGCAGAATCCCGCACAAAGGCTTGCCGGGCAGTACTATTGGCCCGGCAACCTTCACAATAGTTCCTGCTGCAGTCGAGGCCCCTCCCCCCTCCAGCTCTCACTCATCTCTCAGCAAAAATGCAGCCCATGTGGGCCAGACAAAAGTGCTCCGTGGGTTGGATATGGCTCACGGGCCTTATGTTTGACACCCTGGGTTAGAGGTTATAAGATCATACTATAGTTTAGTAAATGGTGGTTATACAGGACTATTAAAAAGCTTTGTTGAGTTTTAGAATTAGAAGCCTAATTGAGCCACCTGTGCTGAAGCAGGAATATCCTTACAACCTGACCTGTTGGTGGCCCTTGAAGACAGGAGTTGCCCATCCCTGTCCTATGTTTACAGAGCATCCATGGAAACTGCTCTGCTCAATTTATATGTCCACAATGTGATGCATTTCCCCCAAAAATAAACGTATTGCTTTCTCTTACTGCACCGACACACTTTATTCGAGCAAATACCCAGTATGTACCTGGCAGATACCTGGAATGCGCCGCTCCTCACCTCTGACAAGCCCCGTTGCGTTTGCCTTCCCAGCCTGGGTTCATGCCTGGCTGACGGGCGGCTGATCTGTTAAATGATAATGATTAGGATTTAATAGGCTGCAATGCTTCGCGTGTCTACCAGATGGCATAAATTCATGAATTGTAATGCAGTATATATATATATATACTGTGCAGTATTGCAGCCAGGGGGAATAAAATGCTTCAATCCCTGCTTGGAAAATACCTCAATGCACTCGGGCAGAAAACAGTCACAAACCTCAATACACCCGGGTATACCCGAATTCGTGGGACTAGCCGAGCTCGAATAAAGTGTGTCGCCAGTGTAGTTTATGCAGCAACACCAAATGATATACGTAAGAACCTTAAGCTGTTAAACTATCTCCCTGCAAAATCACACACAAATCTAATTCAGTCATATGGCCAAGTGAAGCCATTCACTTCAATCTACTAATTTACCGATTTTCATTATTTGTTGACAGAATCACTGTACTCCACTTTGATGAAAGATTAATCAAGGCGTGTCCTACTTTCGTTGACAGAAGCAAATGGAATTGTTTTTTTTTTTTATAAAAGAGCATTTTATTCATGAAACTGAAACGTTCCCACATTTCCATTTTTAAAAGTAATTGTTTCTGATGGTAATTTGCCCTTTGGCTAGGAAATTAATCTTCCCATTTCAACACTAAAAGGCCTTCCGTTCCATCTAATCCTCAGCGGGTGGGTGGGTGGGTTTACAGAGGAATATAGCACCCGTGGACAGATAAACCCCGTTTGTCCATTAAACAATGAAATGTCAAAAGTAATTTGTATGGTGAAAGAACATTCCTATCCAAGAAATGCTCCATGCCATTTTTCTCTGATCATTTTGGTTTTAAATAAAAAAAAAAAAGTGAATATGTCGTAATATAATACGAAACTTTGTGTATAACTTGCCTTGTATTTCTTTCGGTCTTCGCCCAGCTTTGGGACTGATCGGCGTCACCCCCAACAAATAACAGCAACGCTATGTCCTGTCTATAACATCATTAATTTAGCCATGGCAGCGTTTGGCTGAAAGAGCAAGCCAGGTTCTGAGCAAGAGCAATCCGACTGTCAGATGCAGTTTGTTATCAAACTGAGTGGACTAACCATGCTGATTATCCCAAGTCTGTTAAATGTTATCTTTAACATCATCGTAGAATTTTTCATTTTCCTCTAGGATGTAAGTAGTATCTTTTGAGAGAATGGTCAGCATATGGCAATAGATACAGCAGTCTTATTCAATTTGCTAAATATTGGACAATGTGAAAAGGGGAGATATTTTCTCCATGGTAAGAAAAACTAAATTCAAGTTGTGTTTGGCTGGAAAAAGCGCTGAGATGGCCTGAAACGCTGGCGTTAACTGTTATTTTCTTGTTTCTACAGTAAGTACACTGGTGTCTGAGACTATTACTGTACTGTAGATTCTGATGTTTTGTTATATTGATAAGTATTGATTTTTTTTAAAGATAACTAATTTTGTATTTTTTTAAACTGCATTTCTTTTTGTGCTGAAGTCTTTCTCCTTGTTTTTCTGATGTTATTTATTCTATTTGTAACGGGTTCCCCACCCCCCCCCCCCCATCGCAGATTATACTGTGCAGGAAACATATAGTGTTACTCAGTGTGGTGCATAACCTGTTGGCTCACAGGAGGGCTGAGCTTCCGCCACGGGGAACCTGGGGCAATTATGATCTAATGGATAATACTTACAATGATGCAGCGCCTCCACCTGCGATGGCTCCCACCAAAGGGGGAGTGGTTCCTCGCAGGACAATACAATAATCACATACACGGGATATATATTAACGAGTGACTTTACTAACAAGCAATATAACATATCACGCAATACCTTTATATAACCTGTGTCCCTCTCTAGAGGAGACACCTACTGCGTCGCGCAGGACGCTTCCCCAACACCAAGTGAGCTCACCCAGTGTCCAAAGAACCCCACCCAATGTCCCGTACTCCTACAGAGAGTCAATGGGTGACTGCGCAGTCACTAATTACGCTAAGGGCCCGGTGGTGCACTTATGTATTAGATACCTGCCGAGCACTCCGGTGCTCGGGTCAGCAATCTTCACAAAGGGTCAGACGTGTGATGAATCCGTCTGATCCTCCAACCGAACTCCGGCATGTGCGGACCGCCAGGGCGGTCCCACTCTGGAATCGTCTCTGTGGACCCCAACGTGGGTCCAACCACTTCCACAGGAACAGCAGCAGCCGCTGTGTCCCTATCTATCTAAGTGGTACTAACGTGACCGGAACCCTAACCTAGGGCCTGTCCCTGTAGTACAGCAACCTGTAGTGGCTTGGGCAACTCCTCGGGGCCTACAGGGGTTGATAACCTATCCCGCTCCCCTAACTATCCAAGTCCCTTACAGCTTCTCTAAATGCTGCCAGCCAACATGCTGCGCAACAAGGTGCCTGCCTGTCAGACCTCACAGCACTGACCGCCGGGACTCTGACAAGGCAGCACTCTAACGCTAAGGGCAGCGTCCCTATCTTGGGCCTCCCTCAGCAATAATCCCACTACCCTAGTGGGGGGGGGGGGGGTTGGGGCCTACCTGGGGTGTGGGTACCTATAGGGCCGCAGGAGCTGCACTCGCTCCCCACGCCCTTCCTTCCCTCACAGTTCCCCTGCTCCAACTGCAACTCCTGAGTGACAGGGTCCCTCTCTCCAGAGCAGTCCCTGGCAACACTCTCTCTGGGGTGATTAGCTACCTCAGACCCTGGGGGTGCTGGCCTAGTGCAGGGAGCCTCTCTCTCCTGTACCCTACCTCCTTCCCTCGGCTTCTCCGGTCTCTCACTGCCCTGCGTGCTCCAAGCCCGCCAAATGTATCTCTTTGCCTGCCTGTGGATCTTCAGCCCTATTGGCTCCCTGGTGTCACATGGGGCATACAGAGGCTCATGGGACTCGTAGTCCCTGCTCAGAGCCTTCCCTGGTAGGCTAGGGGTTCGCAGGCTTTCTACTCCCTCTCCTGCGCCTGCGCAAGCTTTATGGGGCTGCCTCAACATCTCCCTGCCTAACCTAGCCCTCGCGCAACTCCGTCCTGACTCTGGCGGCTGTACTGCGCATGCGCGACCCCTGCGCATGCGCAACCTAAGGGGCAATGGCGGCGCCCTATCCGCCAGCCGCCGGGACCTTAGAGACGCGATCGCGGCCTTAGCAAGGGCCCGATCGCGTCCCAGGCAACCGGCCGCATGTGGGGTAAGCCGCGCTGCTCCCTGCTCCAGCCCCCACCCTTGGAAGCAGCCGTCGGGCCCGTCTGCACCCGTGACCGCACTGCACAAGGGGAGGGGGGTCTCCAGGAGCCACGGGAGCTCCAGGCTACACTTTTATAAAATTTTTTTACCAGGAAGTAATACATTGAGAGTTAATGCTCGTTTTCAAGTATGTCCTGGGAACAGAGTTATGATGACAAATACATAGTTACATCAAGTGAGCAGGGCTATACATTATATACAAGACATTGCATGCCATATGTGATGGGTGACATCATCTTTTGAGCACAGCCTGGCTCTGAGCTCTTTTATGAGTTACTGTAACTGGGAACAATGAGTTATTATAGGATATATAGGAGTGCTGGTGAACAGGACATATAGTTCTATATATGGAAATGACCAAACAAAGCTAAAAGAATCAGTATAACGTGGAGACAAATATATAGCAAAAGGGGGATTCATTAAACAAAATTACTCGTCTAAAAGCTAACTGATCTAAAACAAAAAGCAATGAATCCGTAACATGGCTATTATTATAACATTGAAGAGAAAGGCCATCAGTAATGCCTTGTATGGCCTCAATGGGGTTTCTTGTATGATGTACCGTAGTTTCCTTATATATTGTTTTCTCGTCTTTTGGGAATTTTCGCAAAATTGCAATGTCTAAAATGGTTTTACATTAACATTAATTGGCTGTTGGAATTATTTTGTAGTGTATTTCCTATGGGATCTAATGTAGGCAAATTAAGAAGGAAATCACATACTATACCAGAAAATACATGCTACACTTTCTAATAAGTCTTTACAGAATATTGTACTACTTTTTGACAGAGAGATTAAAACTAGCATAAAGATAAGATACAATATAGAAAGGGAATATGATATTGTATCGTGATAAAAATTATGTAGTCCGCTTGTTGAATGGCAAATACTTAAACATCTTTGACTTTAATTCAATTCAAGTCATTTACTTTCATGAAAGTCAAGGCAACTATATAAGTGGAAGTTATCACATTTTTATAATATAATAACAGATATAAGATTTTCATTTACATCAATATACAAGATTTGAGGCATACCTACTTAGGAACAAATGAGAAGAACGGAGATCAAGAACACAAAAGTTTTATTTGTATTTTATTATATTATGTTACAGATTTAATGGACATTTCTAGTTTCATATTGTTTCTTTACCTGATGCGAAAGAAAAAAAAAGCTTAAAGTGCACAAGATAATTTGAGTATATCATTAATATATCAGACTATATTTTCTGGACTCGCTGTGTAAATTGGTCTACCATTTACTTAACCCCTTTAGATTACTGCTGTGTTTCCTACTTGTTCTTTACTTTGCAACCATAACACTCCTTTTATCTCCCTCTCTCACTATTATACCAACACACAATTGTGGGTAAAATAAAAGTCCTTTCTTTATGAGATTGTACATAGCGAACATTAACAGAACCTTATACAAACAAAGAGAACAAAATACATACACTTTGCGCTCTACCTACAAAAAATGGTGAAAAGGCATCTAAATGTGATAGACAATGTTTGTTTCCAAATATAATACTCCAAAAAGAGTCTACTGTTAGGTATCTCCAATATGGAATGGCAGCCTGGAAATCTTATACTGTGGGTTCTTCTCCAAAACCCAAAAAGTTATATACTCGATATAGAAGTTAACAGAACCTTGCCCAAACCAATACAGTATGTGTATTGGCATTCCTAATCAATGAAAATGCAAGCAGTAAAATGGGCCACTTTCTCAAATATGATCATTTTCAAACATCAGTTTCATTCCATGAAGGAGATAAGACCAATTTGAAGAGATCATGATTTTCCAGTGGAAGCGCTCAGTCATCTTTATAATTGAATGAATAATTCTAAAAAAGGAGCCTAAAAAGCATTTATGTAATTTTTACTGGTTGTACTATCTTCTCTATTTATGATCAGCTACATAAACATTGGAGTAGGATTTGTATCTTGGATATGTCCATTGCCTTTAAAGCAGGAGTGGCCAACTCCAGTCCTCAAGGGCCACCAACAGGTCAGGTTTTCAGGATATCCCTGCTTTACCACGGGTGGCTCAATTAGCGGCTCAGTCAAAGACTGAGCCACCCATGCTGAAGCAGGGATATCCTGAAAACCTGACCGGTTGGTGACCTTTGGTGACCACTCTTGGTTTAAAGCATAGTGGCCAAGACTCACAAAAGGGTGCTAAGCTTCATCACACCTTTACTCCGAAGCATTAGCACCTTTTTGTGGAGCCCATCTGAGCCAATATTTTTTTTCCACATTATTTTAATGCAAATGGTTTAACTTGGAAAGGGATTCAAACTTCCTGGACTATTTTATTTCACCTTCTTGTATGGTAACAAAGATACATTCAAATGTGTATCATTTTAACTCGCGGATTGAGATCATCTCTCTCCCACCCTTAGAAAAACCTGCCACACATGTATTTAATGAATTAAATAAATATTCCCTTTACTTAGTTATGCTATTTCATAATCTTCCTTTTAATAGCATTTGGAGGATCAGATCTGCATAAAATGTTCATTGTTTAAAGTCTGTAATAAATGATTGGAGCCTCATAAATATGCAATAATTTACAATGTAGTAACACCTGTCATTTCTGATGACAGTAAAACTGTGATAATGAAAAAGTAAAATTGTCATTAAATAGTAAATTAATAGACTCTAGTCTCCTTAGATTATATGGTTAGAAAATTATGTCAGATTGCATTTTCTGGCTTGATAACCTAGACAATCAGGACTTTTGTTACTGCCTATACTTAAATTGATTTTCATTTTGAAGTTGACTGCACATAATATTTGTAAAACATTTTATCACAATTGTAATAATGAAAGAAGTCCATTTCCAAAACCGGAACAGATTAGATATAAAATGAGACTACTTTAATATAATGCTTATTAGGTTACTACATAAACCAGGGGTTCTCAACTCCCCAACAAGTCAGGCTTTCAGGATATCCCTGCTTCAGCACAGGCCCCCCAACAAGTCAGGCTTTCAGGATATCCCTGCTTCAGCACAGGCGGCTCACTCAGTGGCTCAGTCAAAGACAGCCACCTGTGCTGAGGCTGGGATATCCTGAAAACCTGACATGTTGGGGGGGGGGGGGGGGAGGGGGGAGGGGGCGGTCTTGAGAACAAGAGTCGAGAACCCGTGACATCAGCATTAATGCTCAGTCCAACCTTCCCTGTAAAAAACGAACCAATCTAACTAACTTTTTAGATTTGGCACATCCACAAGTAGAAAATTATTAAAAGCGTTGGCAGACTTCAAAGCAATGTTTGTGCCCTGATCTGCAGAAGCTATTGTCTTCTCTATAATATTTTTGAGTCCATCAATGGTTGGGACATGTAAGAGGCAAAACCAATCACACAATGATATTATCACAAACCATCACAATAACAAAAGGCACTCTTTTCTCTTAACCACTAATCCATTCCTCCCACATGTCAGTGCTTGTGCATTCTACAGATTGGATTGCGGGTGCTTTTCGATCCAGCAACTCAGCTGTCTCAAGTGGATGCCAAGGTGAATTTTAATGTACATTCAATGTGTTTTCTATTGTTTCCCAAGAAATATAAAAAAAGGATTAGGGGCTAACTATTTGTGTCATGAATATGTGAATATTATGAATATTCTGTTGGGATTTTAACTGTAATCAAGGGGCTACTAAGAACTGCCTAAAACGTATTAGGTTTCATTGTAATTGAGTGATTGTATATAATTTGAAGTTCAAATAACAAAACCATGTTAGTGTTAGAAAGAAACAAACATATATAATTGATGGATCTTTGCAGCAAACAAATGCAACCTAAGTGTATATTTAATGATGCTACACATCAGAAAAGGTCAAACAACGTAGGAAACAATCAATAAGTTTTGTGTCTTTGGCAGCTAACAGTTTTAATTGGTGGTGTAAGATAAATGTGGGACATCCCCAGAATCATTCATGTCGTTCATTTCTTGGATGCAAAATAGCGTTCTCATTACCGTTTAATTTTAAAGGAATGAGAAGTTCAAACACATGAATTTTAGGAATAGGAATGCATTTTGCATCAAAGATAATGTATCCCATTAGCAAATATGTCCAGTTTTTTAGGTGCTGTATACAGTAGATTAAATATATTCAATATTAGGCTATTTCCAAACTGTGCAATGTGCTTGTAGCAGTAAAATAACAGGTTGTTGAACAGGTCGCTGAAATGTCACAGTGTTGTTCAAATGTTTTGCTTCTGCTTTATTTCTTGGCCTTCAGTTGGTATGTTTTAACCTTCCAAGGTGTTTAAATAAATGATTCCTGTGTGATTTTTGTAAATGTCAAAAACTTTATTTTACTTATCCATCATAAAAGGCGTACAGATACTGAAACTTAGCAATAATATTATTAAGAGGCACACAGGGTCGGTGGTTTATTGAGTCTCTTTATCTTTACACTTGTTGGTTTCGTATTAGACCATCTGAAAAGTGTTGCATTAAAAGTGGTTACCTTAAAAGTAAACGTTTCTTCCGTATTCAAAGTCTATAATGAGAGAAATTCCAACCCCCCACTTCTTGCAGAAACGCGATATGGTGTTTTTATTATTTATGCTGCATACTGTATATTGATATTATTCAGTGCGCCAACATGAAAGGTTTTCATAAAGCTAGATATGAACATGCATAAAGATGGGGTCACATCTGAAGGAAAAATTCAGTTACAAGCAGCATATATGATGAATATCTCTCCTACTGATTTATTACAATTGTATCACCATGCCACGTACTACAACTGTAGACTACACATGATATTTAACTGAACACTGAATCTGTGTATTGTCAGTACTACTCAAAAGATAGTCTGCAATACATTTTCTTCTAACGGATGTGAGTTGATCCTAACTGGCATTAACAAGTTATATAAATCGGACAAATCTGTGTTGCTTTGTGAACAATTTTGTGACTTTCCTTTCACTACGGAAAATTCCCTAATACATTCAAGGATAAAAACACTTGGTTTTGCGTTGACTCCGAATTGTGGGTGATTGTTATTGCTTTTCATACAAATAGGCAAGTGTTTCACCATTTTTGGCAATATACTTTTTCAGCATTAGCAGAAGCACTGTAGTTGGGGTTATGCAATGTGAGTGATCTTATGTGAATTTTCATTAAATGAACTACACAAATGCTACTTTACATGTTTCTATCTGCATTCACTAGTGAACTATTTACACATTTCCACTTAAGTGTATGTAGCCCTGGCCCCCAGCAGCTCCTGGTGACCCCCCCTCCCTTGGAGCAGTGCGGTCGCGGGTGCCGCCGGTGCCAGCGCCGGGCCCGACGGCTGCTTCCAAGGGTGTGGGCCGGAGCAGGGAGTAGCGCGCTATCTTCGCGAGCAGGCCGGTTGCCGGGGACGCGATCGAGCGGTTTGCTAAGGCCGCAGTCGCGTCGCTAGGGTCCCGGCGGCTTGGGAAGCAGGGCGCCACTATTGTGAGTGTGGTTGCGCATGCGCAGGAGCCCAATAGTGCGGGAGGCCCACAGATAGCTCGCGCATGTGCAGTACAGGACTGTCAGCCCCCAGGGTGCCCAGGGATAGAGCCACATGACACCAGGGAGCCACTAGGGCTAGAGGATGCATTTCATGGGCTTTGAGCACACCAGGCAGTCAGACCCAGGAGCAGCCAAGGGAAGGAGGTAGGGTGCAGGAGTCAGTGACTCCCTGCATTAGGCCAGCAGCCCCCAAGGCCCAAGTTAGCTCTGAGTTGCCCAGTAGAGAGAGTGTTGCCAGGGACAGCCCTCAGGTTAGGGACCCTGTCACTTACATTAGTTGGAGCTAGGGAGCTGAAGGGGAAGGAAGGGTGCAGGGAGTGAGTGAAGCTCCTGCACCGCGTAAGGTCCCCCACATCCCAGGTAGGCCCCAACTCCCCACCAGGTTAGTGGGTAAGTGCTGAGGGACGGCCCAAGATAGGGACGCTGCCCTTAGTGCGTGTGAGTGCTGTCTTGTCAGCTCATACTATGATGGTGAATTTATACAGAAACCTAAACAATCTCTATCTGGGGGGAGGGGGGGATACTTATAGGTCTAACCTAGCGTAGTATATGCCACATATCATGAGTGTATCCCTCTAGAGCGCAATCTACGCCTAGACGCACTCTAATAGAGACAGTCCTTTCGGTGGGTTTTCCTTGGCTCCTTTCCTATATTTTAGGTCGCTATAATTTATAGCATCTGATCTCTAGTACCTATCAGGGATCACACTATATCTACCCACCTATACCAGGGTGGGATACCAAAGGATACAGTCACGTGCTGTTCTACACAGTATTTAATTACGTTTTAACACCCTTTTTTTTTAATTCAGAGTTATCAATAAAGTATTTTAAATTTATCACTATACAATTGTTGTGTACGAGTGCTATAAGACTGGGTTCTTTTTCTCTAATCGATAATATCATGTCTCCATCCAGTCAGCACCTCACAGGTTAACAATAGCAATGCGTGTTTTCTGTACGTGTACCAACTAAAGTTCATGCTGAGCAGAAGAACGTAGCTGGACATCCGTGCGTCATCACAACTGAACCGAGTGTGAGCCCGTGTGCTCCGACTCAAATGGTCCCAGGACTGGGATCCCACGCTCCCGAGGTTCCAGCAAGTAAGTGGACTGCCCCAGAAGTGCTGGGGACAGGTCCCAAGATAGCCGAGGTGGGAACTGACAGCGTCCCCGAGGACCTGTTGGCCACCGGGAATCACCGCAGTGGTAAGGTATCTACCCTTTACCCCCTGCCAGGTGACACAGAGACTGTGAGGAAAGAGACATTGTCCATTGCTCGCTTCCCAGTGGGAGCCTCGCAAGTGTGTAAGGACAAAGACTGTGTGGAGAAGGATTCAGGGCAAGTGGCCTCCTTTAAGCCCAAAAAGGAGTGCTCCATTCACCATTTAGTGGACCGCGGGAAAGGTCCTGGCCTCCTGGCCTATCGCATCCCTGCCATGGATGGCCGGGTAAAGGCCTGGTTAAGAGACAGTCTACTTTTCCTTCCACCAGGGGGAGGAATGAGTACGGAACTGGTGACTTTCACCCCAAAGCGTGCTCTCCAAGAGATTCACCCCGGGGAGGCTCACGGACGTACAAGTGATGTACCCCCCACCTGATCAGTTAGGGGCACCCCACAAATGGTCTCAGCTCACCTCAGTTATCCTATATGACCTACTAGGTGATAGTGATGTTAAAGTCAATCTGCCGAGTGTACCGTTATGCAATGCCAATGTTTATTTGTGTAACCTGATGCCGTGTGATGTCGTTCCCCAAGCGGGGACGTTGGATTTTTCACCAGGGGGAGAGTGTAGCCATGGCCCCCAGCAGCTCCTGGTGACCCCCCTCCCTTGAAGCAGTGCGGTCGCAGGTGCCGCCGGGGCCAGCGCCGGGCCCGACGGCTGCTTCCAAGGGTGGGGGCTGGAGCAGGGAGTAGCGCGCTATCTTCGTGAGCAGGCCGGTTGCCGGGGACGCGATCGGGCCGTTGCTAAGGCCGCGGTCTTGTTGCTAGGGTCCCGACGGCTCGGGAAGCAGGGCGCCGCCATTGTGAGTGTGGTTGCGCATGCGCAGGAGCCCAATAGTGCGGGAGGCCCACAGATAGCTCGCGCATGCGCAGTACAGGACTGTCAGCCCCCAGGGTGCCCAGGGATAGAGCCACATGACTCCAGGGAGCCAATAGGGCTAGAGGATGACTCTGCAAGAGGAGATAGATACATTTTGCGGGCTTTGAGCACGCCAGGCAGTCAGACCCAGGAGCAGCCAAGGGAAGGAGGTAGGGTGCAGGAGTCAGTGACTCCCTGCATTAGGCCAGCAGTCCCCAAGGCCCAAGTTAGCTCTGAGTTGCCCAGTAGAGTGAGTGTTGCCAGGGACAGCCCTCAGGTTAGGGACCCTGTCACTTACGTTAGTTGGAGCTAGGGAGCTGAAGGGGAAGGAAGGGTGCAGGGAGCGAGTGAAGCTCCTGCACCGCGTAAGGTCCCCCACATCCCAGGTAGGCCCCAACTCCCCACCAGGTTAGTGGGTAAGTGCTGAGGGACGGCCCAAGATAGGGACGCTGCCCTGTGCGTGTGAGTGCTGTCTTGTCAGGGTCACGGCTGGCAGTGCTGTGAGGCCTGACAAGAAGGCATAGTGTTAGCGTGCAGCAAGTTTGCTGTACGCACCCCTCAGGTTGCAGGCGTGGCTGCTAGTGCTAGTTATCAGTTAGTTGGGACTGGGAAGATTTAGACGAGTGGAGCAGGCTATTAACCCCTGTAGGCCCCTAGGAGTTTCCCCCTAAGCCATCAAGGTTGCTGTGCTGTAGGGATGGCCTATAGTACAGTATTGTCCCCGTAGTTATAAGAGTCAGTTAGGGACTCAGCGGTCGCTGCGCCTCCGTGCAGCGAGGTAGGAATAGTTCATCGTTGCGGCTGCAGCAGTCCTCCGGGTGGGATCGTCCTGGAGGTGGTTCCGGTGTTCTTCAATCGCCGGATCCTTTGCGAAGCCAGTTGGAGATCCAAGCACGGGAGTGCTCAGGCAGGTACTATTAAATCCCCAAGTGCACCAATGGGCCCTTAGCTTAATAGTGACTGCGCAGTCACCCATATTCTCTCTCTCTGCAAGAGTGCGGGACATTGGGTGGGGATCCTATGGACACAGGGTGGGATCACCAGGTGTTGGGGAAGCGTCCTGCGCGACGCCGTAGTCAGTGTCTCCTCTAGAGAGAGACACCCGTAGATATTCTATTTGTGCTGTATGCTGTTTCTTATGTTCCCAAGTAAACGTTCTTAGTTATTATACTTAAGGTGTGTGAGTATTTGTATGTGTCCTGCGAGGAACAATTCCTGCTCTGCTAGGAACCATCGCAGGTGGAGGCGCTGCACCGAGTACTGTGTTACTCTTAATATAATTGCCCCAGGTTCCCCAAGGCGGAAGCTCAGCCCTCCTGTGAGCCAACAGGTAACGCACCACACCTGGTAACACCGTATGTTCTTCGCACCCACACTGTATATGCGATTGGGTGGGTGGAATACCCGTTACATGTAGAATGACTAGACTCATGTCCCAACCCTACATGACGTATTACGTTAGTTACTATTGCGCATCTTTTCAATGTCTACATTACCCATTCAGGCAAGTGTGCAATTGCACCAGATTCTTGCAGTCCAATTTTGTATTCATGCTTTCTCATTACTGCCAAATACTAATTATTAATCATAGGTTTATTATTATTTTTATTCATATGGCACCAACATATTCCGTAGCGCAGTTGGATGGGGGAAAATAATGTGTGACAAAATAACATTGATGTACTTAGACAAACTGAGACAATAGGTAGGATTTCCCTGTCCCATGGAGCTTACAATCTGGAAGGAAGGGAATGAAGTCAGGAGGAATAGTGTGTGTGAGGTTCTTGGCAAAGGGTTTGGCTGTCGACATCAGGACTCTGAGTATCCGGTTCCAGGATGAAAGGAAAAAAGTCAGGAGAGTGTTGGATAAGCCTCCTTGAAAAAAATGTGTCTCTAAGGAACTTTTAAAGATATATTCAATAACAGAGCTTCGTGGATCTGGGCACTAATCTTTACCTAATTAATAGTCACGCAGAAGTTTGGAACTGCGATGTCAGACGCCTCTTGGCATTCTTTTTTTTTTTTTTTTTTTTTTAGGAACAAATTGCAAACAAAAATGATTTGTACTCAGCTTTATTATATCAACACTAGTAATTTGGGGTTTTGTGTATTTTAGCTTGTATCAATTGACATCCTTCCTTTAAAATGAAGATGTTGACAATATTGTTATCTTAAAGTATCTGGTCAGATTATATGTTGTTTAGTATTAGGACTGTCGAATTGTTACTATAATCACTTTCAGACAGTGTCGCGGCAAAGAAATCCTTTCAGGCCTAATTTAAAAATGGTTTAAATAAGAGCAATTATGGTTTGTTTACTGCAAATACTTTTGGACCAGTTTGTTTTAAGAAGGAAATATCAAATGGCTATTTTATCTTTGTCTACAGTGTACACTGATGTCAATACAAAAGAAACAAACTTTCATTATGTTATTAGGAAGGCTTCTTCCCATCGAATAACCATTAGGGTCCGATGCATAAAACTCCATTAGAACAGGGCTCATAACGTGATGTTACCTAAAACAGAGAGGACGTTATGTTTCCTGAGTTAACATGGTATTGTCAAAGCTAATTACATGGAAAATCCACATTAGAAATACATCTCATGAGCACAAGTTTCATGTTATTGTTGCAGTATGTTCCGGTGACCTTACAGTAAGTACATCTTGGTGTTACACTGATCCAGACCCCAAAACAGGTATTTTGGGTGTAGTGGAGAGCGAGAGGAGAAGAGGTTTCTGTGTGATATACCACGATCATCACTACCACAGTTTAATAAATAACCCCCACTGAGTTATAGACACAACCTACACGTTACATCAAAAAAGTCTCATTTAAGACGCCAACTTTTTTTTTTTTTAATTAAATGAATCTTTAGGAGAATCTGGCATTACCTGTAAGTGTACGGAACTTCATTATGGATGTATGCCAGGGTGTACAGCTTGAAATATATACATGCAAAATATCACTATGATTGTCGACTAAAGAAAAATTTTGCTTAATAGCTTTGATGATTTTATGTCGACGTTAAGCTCTACTGTTAACTGAGCTGGAAACTTTAATGATGTTATAATAATGACAAAAAATGACCCAGTGCACTGTGGGCTCAGGGTAATGGAGTGTAAGTATGGGCTTGGTAGATAGGGTTTAAATAGAAAAAAAAAGACTATTCTTTGCAAGAAAAAAAATAGATAATTTTATTTCAAGTAAAACTGCTCTACTAAATGGCAGGTAAATCATTCCTAAATGTTCAGAGTTCTAAATGTATCCCTGGCAGAAAAAGCTGATCACCAAAACCGCCATCATTGGGAAAATGTCATGCTTCTACTGTCAACCCAGAACATTTCACTTTATTTGAGAAATGTTGATTTTTTTTTACATGCTATGAATAGGTAGATAAATCCATGTAATGATAAAGCATTACAGTACAGTACCTTATGCTTACAACTAAAAGAACAAGATTTACTCTGATCTCTAGAGGATACGCCACATTCAGTTAAAAATGAGGCAGGTACTGCACATCACGCAATATAAATCAAGATTATGTGAACACATCACCAAGGATGTCCATATCCAAACCTTCTACAACCTTGATTAAAAAATTATGTAAAATGAGGATTACTGGTGATAGTGGGTAAAGTATAGAGCCCTGTTATATTACTTACTCCAATAGCTTTGAATGTGTTTACATTATGTAATGCTCCTTGCCCGGAGTTTACATCAAATGTCTCTTTAATTGGCTTACGCAGTATTGATTTCCTTGTTCGGTTGCTGGATTCGTGCAGGCTCGGCGTTGGTGATGTAATGATGGGCGCCAGGAACTTTATTCATGCAAACAGGTAAAAGATCTGGGAGTAACCGAACTGGTTAAAAGATTCATTCAAGACTGCATCTTATTACAGCAAAGCTTCTTGTGGTGAAACGTTGGGTGATTACTGTTGATGGCGGCACAGTGAGAGGCGAGACGTGGAGAGAGACCCAACTGTGGAGTTCCCTTGGATGAGATCAGCTCCAGTTCGAGTGAGCAGAGTTGGCGAAATCTCGCGAGACTTGGAGCAGAGCACGTGACGCGGAAGTGTGCGGTGATCAGATGCCGGTACACGGAGCAAAACGGTGTGGAAAGGACTCCAAATCAGGTCTATACTATTGGACATCAGCGGGTCGGGGCACAAACTAAATGTGAGAGATTCAGTTTGGTTAAAATCTCTCCAATTGCCCGTTTTTATACTTACAGTATAAGTATTTTATTAATGTGTGTTTTTTTAGGTTTTTTAATAAAACTGTGTTGCACTATATATGTTCCCTCTCTATCCTCATGATATGGTATTCATCTGAGATCAAAATGCAATCAAAAAGAAGGCAACTGACATCTCTGCTAGAGTTACCTCCAAAGTTCCAGATCCCAATTGTGTGGATAAAGGCTCTTATTTACCACCTAAGGGTAAGTGTATCTCTCACCATCTGTTTGTGATGCTTGATTTGACATACTACCCTATGTTTTCTTTCCTCCCTCTCCCTTGTTCTTTCATTTGCGCCTAGGTCATTCTTTCATATATATAGGATTTGCTTGTGTAATACGAGCTTGAGACAAAAGGTGGCACTGAGTGCTCATTTGCATGTCATTTCCCAGAATCCCTTGCTGCAGTGGAAGCGCTGTATGCTGGGCGATGATGGGGAAAGACAGGGTTGCAGACCTGTCTAAGACATGCAAATGAGCATACAGTAATATTTACAGTTGCTTTATGCTTTACTGTGGAGGGTTTTTGTCACTTTTTTCACCCAACATAACCTTAATAATAGTGGTGATTACCTAGTCTAGTCTCAAACCTGCTAGCCATTAAGACCAGCCTCACACTGATGATACCCATCAAGGTTGAAACATGTCTGTGAGTGGGTTTAATGGCTTTGCATCTCATCCCAGCCTCTGTCTAAAAGCTGTGTTTAAAACAGCATGCATTGGCTTGAGGATTTGCTTGTGTAATACGAGCTTGAGACAAAAGGTGGCACTGAGTGCTCATTTGCATGTTATTTCCCAGAATCCCTTGCTGCAATGGAAGCGCTGTATGCTAGGCGATGATGGGGAAAAACAGGGTTGCAGACCTGTCTAAGACATGCAAATGAGCATACAGTAATATTTACAGTTGCTATATATATATATAAAATAAAAATGAATAGACGATACCGTTCTGTGGCTAACAAAATGCTTTTATTTTTGCGAGCTTTAATAAAAGCATTTCGTTAGCCACATAACGGTATCGTCTATTCATTTTTTATTATTAAAGCTCGGCTAACACGGTACTGATACCTCTACTGTACATCTACATCTACATATATATATATATATATATATATATATATATATATATATATATATATATATATATATATATATACACTTCTGCTATAGCATCATTACTGTTTCCTGCTTGTGCTGTCTGTATCCTCTTCCCTAGCTACCCTCTATCTCGGCCCGCTAGGGAGGCAGCAGCTCTCGCGAGATTATCGGCTTTACCCAGAAAAAATGCTCCGGGTTTACTTCTGGTTTGACAACCACGTGGTGATCTGGGTCGGTTCAAGTATTGGGGATTCTGTGGGTTTGGCTGTGTTGGCGTCGGAGGTGTGAGGGGATTATACCGATCGAGTGGCTGAACTTCATTGTAAGTTTTTTAAGTTATTGTGTGTCTAATAAATGTGAAATATTTCCTTAACATCCTGCCTTCCCTGCGCTCCTTTCTTTGTTTTGTGCCTGATGTGTCCCGGTTGATCGCCGGAGAGCTTTGGACCAGGCAAGAGGCAGAACACGACTGACGAGTGAGGTCTCAACCATTTGTGGAATTGTGTCATTAATGTTTCCTGCTTGTACTGTCTGTATCCTCTTCCTTAGCTACCCTCAATCTCGGCCCGCTAGGGAGGTGCTGGGACTAATCTTGGTTACATAAAGGATCCCTCTGCTGGGTAGCATTGATAGGGCTCCATCTCCTTTTGGCCTTGTACTACTCTCTCTCTGTTGTCAGAATCCCCATCTCGGGTACTGAACGCAATCTCCTGGCTTTCTGGGTGAGAGCCAGCTATGGGTCCTCCGCTTGGGCTGCGGCTTCCCCTTTGAGCCATATACCGTACTTCCTCTATGTGATTCATGAGAGTAGTGTGGAGCCATTGCTGAGGACACTGTCCCTAACTATAAAACAATAAAGAGATCCCTTACCCTATATCCTATACTCACCTATATTATAACCTATACACTGTACACTATTCATAGTGAGATCCCTCTTCTACAACTCCTCCTTGGACCTGACCTACTAGAAACCTCTCTAGAAGTTTTAGTATTCCACAAACATTTGCTTGTATTGTATAAGGCTTTTAACTAATTTTAATGGTATATGTGTTTTCCTTTTATTCAAGTATTAATTTCCAATAAATCAGACATTAGTTCATGATTTCTAAGGAGGAATGACAAATAGTAGTTAATACTTTGTATCTAAAGCTCTCTCCCGCCTTGAACCTTTCTTACTGACTGCCCCACACATTTGGAATGCCCTTCCCCCAATATCCGACTAGCACCCTCTCTATCCACCTTTAAGACCCACCTTAAGACACACTTGCCTAAAGAAGCATATGAGTAGCACCGTAGCTAATACTATACACATAATACATCAAGCTTGGCCTCCTGCAGACACACTTATCAGAACGCCATCCTACTGTATCTGCATGTTCTTCCTACCTACCAATTAAATTGTAAGCTCTTCGGGGCAGGGACTCCTCTTCCTAAATGTTACTTTTATGTCTGAAGCACTTATTTCCAAGATCTGTTATTTGTATTATTTGTTATTTATATGATTGTCACGTGTATTACTACTGTAAAGTGCTATGTACATTAATGGCGCTTTATAAATAAAGACATACATACATTCCACATTTCATGCCGATTTGACATTTATCTCCAAAGTTATAAACAATAAAAATTGACATTTAGCATTTCACAAGTCACAGACCCCTAACTACAGCATGTCTATGCAGCGGCAAAGACAATTATTTTCATTGAATCCACTTTACAAACAAGTGGCCCCTTTTTCATTGTCATCCCAGCTCTAATTATTCATTGTATTGACTACACTTAAGTGAAATATTGAGTGGAATAGAGAATATATATATACACCCTGAGCGCTTAGATACAAAATCAATAAGTGAGTATACAGTAGTGTTTAAAATAGAAAAACTTTCCCTAGGATCTAAAATAGGGCAGCAGACAGTGACTAATCTCTTAGTCCCGAAACAGAATAGACAATCCAAACAAATCTGTGCTGTCTCCAAGTTGCTCTAGTAGGAGAGTAGGGAAAAGAGTAAGGAGGGAAAAAAAAGAAAATATATTATAATATAGTGTAGTACGTAAAAAACATTGGTGACAAAAGTGCCACATATCTAGGGAATGCACTCACATGGAGTGCTTCAGATCTCTCAGGTCAGAGGAGTCCAAATCGGAAAGAGAGATCAGAAGACACCAGAAGTGATATCGGCACCTACAAGAAATGATGACAGAGACGTCAGCAACGAGCAGCCGGAGTCCCTGAGTGTTGCAGTGGAGGGCTCTCTCTACTAAGCCT
The DNA here is from genome assembly GCF_040206685.1 of Ascaphus truei. Lineage (NCBI taxonomy): Eukaryota > Metazoa > Chordata > Amphibia > Anura > Ascaphidae > Ascaphus > Ascaphus truei. Next base: position 58,295,833 of record NC_134490.1, on the reverse strand, counting down.
CTTCATACCTTGTGATGAGCTTTTGGTCTACCTAGAACAACATTCCACCAGGAATGATGTCCTTTGTGTCTTTAGCACTCCATATGAGTGTATTTCCTACTGCACCGACACACTTTATTCGAGCAAATACCCAGTATGTACCTGGCAGATACCTGGAATGCGCCGCTCCTCACCTCTGACAAGCCCCGTTGCATTTGCCTTCCCAGCCTGGGTTCATGCCTGGCTGACGGGCGGCTGATCTGTTAAATGATAATGATTAGGATTTAATAGGCTGCAATGCTTCGCGTGTCTACCAGATGGCATAAATTCATGAATTGTAATGCAGTATATATATATATATACTGTGCAGTATTGCAGCCAGCAGGAATAAAATGCTTCAATCCCTGCCTGGAAAATACCTCAATGCACTCGGGCAGAAAACAGTCACAAACCTCAATACACCCGGGTATACCCGAATTCGTGGGACTAGCCGAGCTCGAATAAAGTGTGTCGCCAGTGTAGTTTTATGGCACTTTTTTCACCAAAATATTGACATTTATATTAAATAAATCAGAAAGAATGAGCAATAAAACAGCGTGTTTATTGCTCGTTCTTCCCTTTTTTTAGTATATTTGGGTGGGAATTAGAGATACACTACCACCTTGAGCAATAGTTCATTTTTCACATTACATGTTTGCTAGATTTGTACCTTTACATTACCTGTAGGGAACTCTGTGATGTTACATCTCATTTCTTATACTACACTATTATATATTATCATATGTTTTCTTTTTTTTCCCCTCCCTACTCTCTTTCCTTCTCGTGGAGAAACTTGGAAATAGCGCTGACTTTTGTTTAGGGATTGTCTATTGAGTGGAATGGGTTTTCCTTGGCTTCAGTCCCATACACAGCAAATTTTATTTGTTGATATTAGCTTTTTAGCCTCTAATCAAAGGCTAGTATTTTCATTAATAAAACTGTTTGATGGCCCTGAAAACAAAAAAGCTGCTCAGGGGAAATAACGACATGAATGTTAACTTATGCTGGGATAATGGACGAAGCATTGATGTTCTATGACTTAGTGGAGGTTGCTGAATACTTTGTCTGGGATTTATTGTACAGCATTATGCTAATAACAAGGGGGGGGAAGGTAATAACAGAATATAACATGCTTCTTGTCATCTCTCAGTCTATACTATAAATACTTGACAATCTAATTTTTATGTGTAACAGTGTTTATCCAAGAGGGATCAAAAAAGTATCCCCATAGCACCCGGCACTCAATGCTGGATAGTTTATTCTGGACGACAATGTTCCAATAGGGAAAATTACCTATGTTTAACAAATGTATAGGGAATTAATAGCCCTTGTACCAATAAGTCCCATGAAAATAATAAAGTTTTATTAGTCTAAATACTTGTTAAAAACACACATATATACATCATTCAAAACTGTTAAAAAAAAACATTTAGAGGTGGCTGTTAAAGTAAATAGCACTACTGTAAGCTATCTGTCATAGATAGGAGATCAAAAGTGATTCTCATACATGCTTAGCAGTGAATCATGCCGTAGGGTGTATCATAGAGAGTTTATAGTTGATAACACCTTATATCAATTGATATTTGTTAGTAAATATAACATATATAGCATAAATGCATCCAATGCACTTTGCGTCAGGGGGCGGGAGTATCAATTGAAAAAAAGAGTTAAATACTTACCACTAAGCCCAGGATGAGACTCCTCCTCCCCTGAAGAAGCGTAACCTTACGCGAAACGGTCGTCGGGAATAGACGTCACTAGATGACGTCATCAGAGGTGGCGAGTTCCCAGTGATCAGCCGCACGTAGAGAGAAGACAGGCTTGTATACCGCACCGAGTCTTGATACAGACACAGTGTGTGACCCGCCGTAGTCACGGAGCTTTTGGGGGGTTAATTTTAGCATCTGGACACCCACATGCGCTTCCCGAATCTACTTAAGCCATATATGCTGCATTAGTAGGTCATAACACTGCTAGACCTCTAACACCGAGTGTATACCATATACTTACAGAGCAGACCCAGCACACATATAGGGTCAGCGTGTAGAGGGACAAGACTTTGGATGCAATTGTGCTATATTTGTCATGTTTACAAGCCTAAATCAATTGATTTAAGGTGTCACCACCAACCAATTGCTACACCACCCACATGCGCTCCCTGAATTTATTCAAGCCATATACAGTATGCTGCTTTAATAGGTGATAACACTGCTAGACCTCTAACACCGAGTGTATACCATATGCTTACAGAGCAGACCCAGCACACATATAGGGTCAGCGTGTAGAGGGACAAGACTTTGGATGCAATTGTGCTATATTTGTCATGTTTACAAGCCTAAATCAATTGATTTAAGGTGTCACCACCAACCAATTGCTACACCACCCACATGCGCTCCCTGAATTTATTCAAGCCATATATGCTGATTTAATAGGTGATAACACTGCTAGACCTCTAATACCGAGTGTATACTAAATGCTCACAGAGCAGATCCAGCACACCTATAGGGTCAGCGCGTAGAAGACAAGATTTTGGATGCATTTATGCTATATATGTTATATTTACTAACAAATATCAATTGATATAAGGTGTTATCAACTAACTCTCTATGATACACCCTACGGCATGATTCACTGCTAAGCATGTATGAGAATCACTTTTGATCTCCTATATATGACAGATAGCTTACAGTAGTGCTATTTACTTTAACAGCCACCTCTGAATGGTTTTTTTTTTAACAGTTTTGAATGATGTATATATGTGTGTTTGTAACAAGTATTTAGACTAATAAAACTTTATTATTTTCTTGGGACTTATTGGTACAAGGGTTATTAATTCCCTATACATTTGTTAAACATAGGTAATTTTCCCTATTGGAACATTGTCGTCCAGAATAAACTATCCAGCATTGAGTGCCGGGTGCTATGGGGATACTTTTTTGATCCCTCTTGGATAAACACTGTTATACATTGACTACTTTATCCCTTCCGAGCACCTGCTCACTTTAATTAGAATTTATATTGTATTATTGGACGAGCGGTCTCATCCCCTTTATAGTAATCTAATTTTTATACCTGGCTTTCAGGAAAACAAGAAGGTGACATGGTCATTATTTTTCAGTTTGGCTAGAAATGGTAACCTCTGTTTCATTTCCTGAAAGGTATTTAAAGTAATGTAAAATAAAACTATTACCTGTGAAAAAAAGCTTCTCTCCTGTAAACATTGGTTTCCCGTCAAGTCATCATCAAGGGTTTTTTTTCCCCCCACAAGATTTGTTTTATATTATTATCCACTCACTATTCATGGGGAAACCAAGAATTCAAAGTGCATTCATGGGGAAATTAGACTTTTCAACACTCTGTAATCTCTTCCGAAATGGAGGAAATTGAGAAACAGATTCGGAAAATGTATATAATTGGTTAAACGGAAACAAAAGACAATGAGAGATTGTTGACATCAATAAAAAGGCAATGAGACAACTATATGCTTTCTAACATGTTGTTTCATTAATTGTAAAGCCATCCATGTGTATAACACAATGATTTGCATATAAATAGAAATGAAATTCTTAATTGAATGTTTTTGCTTCAACTGCTCAACTAAATGCAAATATATGCATGTAATGCCTCTTACAGTACTAACGCAAACTATCTGAAAATTTGTTTTTGCAGTTTGTGCTATTTACTATAATAAAGTACATTTCAAAACAGTACAATGAAGATGTGGATTGAAGTTACTATTATTATTATTATTATTATCATTTATTTATAACGTGCCAACATTTCCCCCACACTTAACAATGGGCTGTTAGACACAAAGTATCAAAAATGGCATATACTGTATGCCATTACTTGTATCCATTTGACAGATATAGACACAATTACAGTATGTTCCTGGCTACCGGGAATGTCTAGGGAAACCAACTGGTATTCCCTGTCTAAAGCCAGTAGTTAAGCCGAAATAAAGCTTTCTGGGGCTCTCCCCTTCCCTGTAACTGCAGAGAAATGTTTTCTTTCCTGATGATCTGGTGAAGGTGAGTTTGGATGCATCTGCACATGGAGCAAAAATATCCACCAAGTCTAATGAAAGCTCGCTAACGATGTTTCATCCGTCCACAAGGCAAAATAAAGTTTGACTGGCTAGATGCACTTTTTAGAAGTTTGATATCCCCCCCCTCCTCAAAAGAGGCATGGTGTACTGACATAGAAGTGTTTGCAATGTAAAGGTGAAGAATTGTACTCCAATTCTTCGGCTAATAAAGTGTTGGTATGGGAAAAGAAACACATGGGAGGGCCGTTACCCATATACCCACCATATCAAATGTACGTCAAACTACAGAACATTGGGTACTTTATATGAGGAAGGAACTAAGTGGAATGCAGCTGGTATTTAGATTTTTGGTAGCCGTTTCAGGTCCCTTCTTCATTTGTATTTGGTGCCTGTATGCACAAAATATTACAGTTATATTAGTATGTATAAGTACTGGGCAGTTAATGTGGATGTTTGTTCCACTGTTTAGCTCATGCTGGTACAAGTGGAAATATTACCAGTCTGTGTTGATGATTCTGTTCATGTGCTCAATTTCCATTCTCTTTAACTACCTTATGTAAGGCTTCATACACGGTATCTCTAAGGCAGGGGTGCTCAACTTCAGTCCTCAAGCCCACCCCCCCCCCCCCCCAACAGTTCAGGTTTTCAGAATATTCCCAGCTTCCGCACAGTTGGCTCAATCATAGACAGTGGAAGACTGAGCCTCTGATTGAGCCACCTGTGCTGAAGCAGGGACTGATTGAGCCACCTGTGTTGAAGCTAAGATATCCTGAAAACCTGACCTGTTGGGAGGGGCTTGAGGACTGGAGTTGGGCACCCCTGCTCTAAGGTATGTAAAAACAGCGGCACCCCAAAGGACTTGATGAAATATAAATAAAACATTTAATAGAGGAGGATCGACATTTTGGTCTGCAACTCAGACCTCTGTCAAGACATAGGTCCGAGTTACAGACTGAAATGTTGATCCTGCTTTATTATTAATTTTTTATATTTCATCAAGTCCTCTGGAGTGCCGCTGTTTTCCTTCATCTGAAAGTTACCTGTTTGATGCTGCTGGCGCCCCAGCTAGAAATGGGTGCCCAACCCAGGCGTTTTTCTGTCGAGTGAGTGCACCTTTTCTTCCATGACTTCTCTATGGTGTGTGACATTGACCACTAGAGGTGGGCGAATCTGCCCAAATCCATTTCCCGGATTTTTGCCGACGTACAGTGACCCCAAAAATCTGTTTTGCGGTATAAAATCTGCAAACAGATTTGGGCGGTTTCAATCAGCGTGGAATCAAAATCCGCCATTGCACACAACCCGTGGATCGATCTGTAGAATCCAAACCGCGGATTCAGCCATCTGTTGGCGGATTCTTAACAATCCGCCAACCGATTGCTGAATCCGTGGATTAGATTCTACAAATCCGTCCACGTGTTGTGGAATCCATGGAGTGTATTGGTAATAATAATAAAAAATCCACAAAATGCAAATCGCCCATTTTTCAGACTGACCCGCTGAAATCCGCAGACCAAAGGAACTGGCCTATCCGCTGCAGATTCAAATCCGCCCACATAAATTTGCCCTTCTCTGGTGACCACCACCTTTTCAAAGCATATTTCAGTAACAGTAGTAATACAACACAGACCGACAATAACACAGGTCAGGTTTTTAGGTTATCCCTGCTTCAGTACAGGTGGCTCAATCATCTCTGCTTCATCACAGCTGGCTCAAACAGATATCCTGAAAACCTGACCCATTGGAGGGGCTTGAGGACTGAAGTTGAGCGCCTCTGATCTATTCTTTAGTGCCCTTGATGTCCCAATATAATAATACATTATTAGAAGTTTGATACATTTGCCAATTTTTGTTACAGTTTGGATCTAATGTTGTCATTGAATGTAAGAAATATATAATGACAGAGTAAAGCATTACAGATTTAGCATACAATTTTTTTTTGCATATTTTGCAGAATTTTCACGATTTAGCAAACATTTCTCGGGGTGGGTTAGATGTAAAAGGGAGAGTAATTTCACAATTTTATAGGAAGTTTTTTTCATTAATGTATTTATTTTTTATTTTTTTTGAACTAGATCACATGACCAGTGTGACCATGCGCATCAGAGTTATATAACGTTGCAATTTTCTTTAGCCAAACTTTTCAGTTTTTTGCAGAGTTCTCAAACTTTCACAAACAGTTTGCATATCTCTAGTGTTACAGGCTATTTACCTCTTTTATTAAAACCATATTACCACCCCTTAAAGCTCTTGCAGGCTCAAATAATCAAAAAATCAATGCACAGTACCTGATCTGTTAGTTATAAAGGATGTATAACCTGAATTATTTCTTCAGCATAATAATAATAATGCCAACTCAGCCTGTGTGGAACATTCATGCATAAATCACAATAGATTGGTACGTCAAAATTAACATTAAAGCAGCAGTTCAAGCTGCCATTTTTTAAAATTTTATTTTTTCCCCTTTAATATGTGCATCAATACAATCAACACAATGATAAGTAATTAGCTAAGTTGCCGATTGATCCGTTCTCCAGAGATCGATCGGCGAAGATTCGGCTCGGGGGTTGACTAAATTGCTGTCAATGCAGCAGAAGAGTACCAAAGATGCAAAGTTCTGTGGGGAAGATCATGTGACCAGGCAGTCACTAGATACAGTTGGTGCACTGCTAGAGAGAGGGCAGGGCTCAAAAAGGGGTGTAAATGGTTGCTATTGAAACAAAAAATGCTTGTTACATTATAATACATTAAAAATGGGATTCAGAGTTGTTTTTGTTAGGAAAAAAAGTATTTTCTCATATTATAGAACTGATTGATTTATTAACAAAAAAAAACACATGTAGGATAATGTTTGGTCTGCAGCTTTAATAAGAGAACAACACATCCAGAACACTGAGAATTGGTACAATTTGTTTTGACTTTGAAAATCAGTTTTATGTCTTCACACATTTCTGTTCACAAAGTTCTGTGGGGAAGATCATGTGACCAGGCAGTCACTAGATACAGTTGGTGCACTGCTAGAGAGGGGGCAGGGCTCAAAAAGGGGTGTGCCAGAGCCTGTTTCCGAAGAGGAAGGGGATGGGACTAAATTGTTGCTATAGATACAAAAAATGTTTGTTACATTATAATACATACAAAAATGTCATTCGATTTGTTTAAAAAAAATGCTGCAAGTGTTTTCTCATAGTACAGAACTGATTTATTTAAAAAAAACACACGTAGGATATTGCTTGGTCTGCAGCTTTAAAACAGTAAATAAAAATAAGCATGGTTTTGCAAACAATGTTTATTATTGGTGGCAGGGGCTTGGGGGATTAAAACAATTCACCATGAATATGGTAGCTGTTTTAAACGACAATGAAAAAATAATAAAGTAATACATTAAAGCTGCAGTTCAGTCAATATCCTGCATGTGTGTTTTTTTTAAATAAATCAGTTCTGTAGTAAGAAAAAATACTTTTAGCATTTTCTGTTTTTAAAAAAACAACTTTGAAAGAACAATTTTCTTGTATTCTATTTTAACAGCCATTTGCTAAGGCACTGCCCCTTCATGTCCTGTCACAAGCCCTGGCACACCCCTTTGTCAGCCCTGCCCTCCCTCTAGCACATGTCAGTGCAGGAGTGCTCATGAATATTCATGAGATTCCACTGAGAGAAAGAAGCAAATAAAAACATATGCCATCTCTAATTATGTCACCAAATTTCGCCTATCAATACACGGAGAATGAATTGACTGGCAGCTATACAGTTCTTTCGGTAATTAGAGATTGCACACATGAAACTATTGAAGTAAAAAAAAAAATAAAAAAAAAAAAAAGACTGAACTGCAGCTTTAAATATGTGGTATACTTTAATAAGTCGAAGTAGAAAGCAATCATCTGATAACTGAAGCATCAGTGATATGACATCAATGTTTACAATATTGCCAACAAATACATGTTTTGTACTTTCTGTACACATCAGTTGGACATAGTTTACGTTCTGGCACTTTTCTAACATGTAGTCAGCTTAACAAAGTTAGTGTTCTGTCGATAATACATCCTGAGCACCGGACTGCCTGCACAAGACATAACACCATCATCATTTTTGCATTGCCGCTTCCCTCCATACTTACCTTTATGTGTTTCCGATAAATTGTAAATATATTAAAGATGGTGTTTGGCTGAAAGTAATTGGCAGGAAATGCAAGAGGTACAGTAGGAGTTAGTTAGCAAAAAGGGAAATTGAAATTTTTTTGAGCGTGAGAGAGTGCTTGGCATAAGTAGTGGACAAAATACATGTTTCCCAAAAGTTTGCAGAATATTGTGTTATTTTTGCTGATTTTACAAAGCAGTCCCAAAGAATAAAACAGTTTGTACTTAATGAGCTGCTATTTACTAACAGTACCTTTTCCACCTAAGCTGTGCCACACAGGAAATAATTGAGGGACATTTCCAACCATTTACTGGTAGAATTAAAATTGCATACATAATTATCTAATTTGTATATATTTTCACCAATATATCAATATTTGCAATTAAAATACTGTAATGTTTGGGAGGTTATTGGATACCCTCATTTAGATTCATCAGAATTTTATTCACCAGAGACACCAATTTTGCATGGGTAGATATAAATCAATTTAAATGTTCCTGATGACACTGTGCTCATTTGCATGTCATTTCCCAGAATCCCTGGCTGCGGTGGAAGCACTGTATACTAGGCGATAATGGTGAAAATGTGCAAGGAAAAATCAAGCGCAAATAATATCACAACAGATCAAAGGTAACACAGATGATATACTATCCTTAATGAGTGCAGCTCCTGACGTAGAATTCAAACCAAATTCAATCAGCAAACGAAGGAGAAACAGGTGCGCAAATCACACCAGGACAAGTAAGAGAGAGTAAAAACACCAAATAGTGCAATATTGTCTACTTCAGCAAATTAGCTTCAATGCTGGAAGTTCTATAAAATTTGCACTCACGTGTTTAACGTGAAATCAGAGCGTTGTGGTTATTCAAAGTTACCAACTTATGTCTCCAGACAGGTACTCCAGATCCACATAGAGAGGGGGAAATTCCATATACAAAAAGAGGGGAAAAGCAAAATAGTATAGTACTGTTTTTAATGTTAAAAACACAAAGTATTCCACTTACATAAGTGCCTTTGTTTGAGAGCATTCAGACCACACTGGGTCACAGGGTCAGACAAAGTATTCACAGCAAACAGCATCCGCTCCACGGCCGTCACAGCAGGTACTGGGCTGATTAAAGTTGTCCTCCACTCCAGATGTCATCAACAAGGGCTCCTTTAGTGGTAACTGATTATCCCCTGAGGGATGTTTGAACTCGGTTATTATAGGGATGGACCAGCTTAGTTTCACTTGAAGACATTCTCTAAGTGAATGTTTAATCACAATAGAATGTTTAGTTTAATGATACCATGACCCGGTTTTGCACTTGATATAGTGAAAAGTGCTATGAAATACGTTTCAATTATAGAAACATTCCAATTCACTTGTCTTATATTCAATGTGGAAACACGTGTTGGGTGATATCAGTTACCACTAAAGGAGCCCTTGTTGATGACATCTGGAGTAGAGGACAACTTTAATCAGCCCAGTACCTGCTGTGACTGCCGTGGAGCGGATGCTGTTCGCTGTGAATATTTTGTCTGACCCTGTGACCCAGTGTGGTCTGAATGCTCTCAAACAGAGGCACTTATGTAAGTGGAATACTTTGTGTTTTTAACATTAAAACAGTACTATACTATTTTGCTTTTCCCCTCTTTTTGTATATGGAATTTCCCTCTCTCTATGTGGATAATGGTGAAAAACAGGGTTGCAAACCTGTCTGAGACATGTGAATATATGTACCACTATTTCCTATGACCCATTGGGGAATCCCCTCCGTCTGCAGTCTCTCTTGCTATCCGGTATCTCTCTGTCCGATCAGCTCACCAGTTCCCACGTGGGACGCGTAGAGGTCCTGTTACGCAGGGGGCTCTGGATCATGCCTCGCTCCCTAGGTCTGTGCAGATCTCCTCACTGTCATGGCTACCCCCCTTTTATAGTTCACTCCCACCTTCACCAGGCTTTCCACTGACATCATAGTCACATGTCCATGGAGAGGAACCGGCTAGGGGGCCAGTGTTCAAGTGTTGAAGTGTTGCTTGGCACACACAGGGGGTTACACATACTGTACATAGTTATGTTTGGTTATCAGTTTGCTAGACAGGTTCTATAGTGAATGATAAATGCTCATACAGCAGAGATCAGCAAACAAGATAACAAAGAAAACCCTGTGATCATTCCACTTTGCTATCATCAAAGACAATTAAACGTCAGAATCGTCATACCAGAGTTTTATATATATATATATATATATATATATATATATATATATATATATATATATATATATATATATATATATATATATATATGTAACAGAGCAGATGGCACACAAATACAGATGAGGACAGGTGCTTAGTCCCATATGAATGAATACAATCAAAGGCTCCTTACCAGGCAGACCAGAGAATCCAGGGAATCCAAAGCAGGCACAGCAAGGAAGAGACAGCACACTTGTGTGCTGTCTCTTCCTTGCTGTGCCTGCTTTGGATTCCCTGGATTCTCTGGTCTGCCTGGTAAGGAGCCTTTGATTATATATATATATATATATATATATATATATATATATATATATATATATATATATATATATATATATATATATATATATATATATATCAAACACACAAAAAGGGAATGTTGCTCACACTATATATAAGTGGCTAAACCAGGACCTAAATATCACTGATTAATTGGGTATTAGAAATTACCCCAATAAAAAATCAGAAAATTAATAATATAGGTAAACTGTTTGTGCTGGGGGATAAAGAATAATATAAAACACACAAGAAAAGCCAAGACAATCCCCTAATATAGCACTCTAAAATATACCACAAAAATAATCAAATTAAACTTATGCAAAAAGAACCGGATGCTCTGTCAGAGTAGAAAATGAAAAAGATTTTATTTAATTGAACAGCAATGAACACTGATTTAAAAACATAAACACACTGATGGCAGCTCAAAATATACAGGCTATGACTCACAAAAAAATGAAAAAAATGCTAACTGATGATCTACTGTCTACAATGTGTCTAAATGATAAATATACACAAGGAGGCTAATAGATACAAAGAGAAACCCTTGTAATAAGAAACCTGGTTACAAAGTGTGGACTGCTACTACAGGCATAAAGAAAAATATGACTTTAATAAACCTATATACATAAAGATGTATATAAGACAAAAATATAACTTATACCAAGGGAAAAACACAGGGGAGAAAAAAAGATATTGACATAACTCATACCCTGATCAGCAAATACAAAAAAATAATTAATGAATGAACAGCATGAATGCATATGGAATCTATGGTCTTAGCACATAGAAAAACTAAGTGTATGAAAAAAATGCAGAGTGCAAGTGTGCTTAGATAAATCAAACACACATGAGCATAGATCCCACGAGGAACCCTGACTCCAAACAGGAGAGAGAAAGATACTCAGCTGTCATGTCGTAGCAGAGGGGGTCAGTTCCTGGTAGTTAGGGCTCCAATGCGTGCTTGTAGTGAGAGAAATAAAAATCCATAGAAACCGCATCATGCATTAAGAGTCATGCCAGAAAATAATAATGTAGAGCTGCCAAAAGAAAAACACTCTACGCGTTTCGCCCATGGGTGGGCTTCATCCCGGAGTGATTGCTTTTTTAGTGAGTCATAGCCTGTATATTTTGAGCTGCCATCAGTGTGTTTATGTTTTTAAATCAGTGTTCATTGCTGTTCAATTAAATAAAATCTTTTTCATTTTCTACTCTGACAGAGCATCCGGTTCTTTTTGCATAAGTTTAATTTGATTATTTTTGTGGTATATTTTAGAGTGCTATATTAGGGGATTGTCTTAGTCTTTTCTTGTGTCTTATATATATATATATATATATATATATATATATATATATATATATATATATAAATATATATATATATATAATCAAAAAAGAAATAGATGATACCGTTCTGTGGCTAACGAAATGCTTTTATTTGTGCGAGCTTTCGAGATACACTGATCTCTTCTTCCGGCGATGTTACAATGAATGAAGCAAGGATAACTTAAAAACAGTGTCTCTTGGAATGTTATCTGTGCTTGTCCTTCCCCCGGTGTGGATGTGTTTTATGGCTAGAGGTGTCAAAGGGTAACTGAAAGCAAGTGAAGAAAGAGTGTGTATGTGTATCAGTGTGAATAAAAATGAATGGAGAGCCCACAGTATAAACAGTGCTCTACACAAGGTGTGTGTGGAGTGAGAGGGATATAAATGGTGTGGGTGGGTGTGGAAATGTGAGAGCACAACTAAAAGTGTGTGTGGATACTATGTGGTACCTTGTGTAGAGCACTGTTTATACTATGGGCTCTCCATTCATTTTTATTCACACTGATACACATACACACTCTTTCTTCACTTGCTTTCAGTTACCCTTTGACACCTCTAGCCATAAAACACATCCACACCGGGGGAAGGACAAGCACAGATAACATTCCAAGAGACACTGTTTTTAAGTTATCCTTGCTTCATTCATTGTAACATCGCCGGAAGAAGAGATCAGTGTATCTCGAAAGCTCGCACAAATAAAAGCAAGGGACCACATAGTATCCACACACACTTTTAGTTGTGCTACAAACTCTCACATTTCCACACCCACCCACACCATTTATATCCCTCTCACTCCACACACCTTGTGTAGAGCACTGTTTATACTGTGGGCTCTCCATTCATTTTTATTCACACTGATACACATACACACTCTTTCTTCACTTGCTTTCAGTTACCCTTTGACACCTCTAGCCATAAAACACATCCACACCGGGGGAAGGACAAGCACAGATAACATTCCAAGAGACACTGTTTTTAAGTTATC